>NC_067421.1:3296971-3519113 GCF_009764475.1 Pristis pectinata | reverse complement strand
CACTAACCACAAGTACGGAGACTCCCTGGATGACTAAATATATCCCAGAAACTATCAGTCTCAGCCCTGAATATACTGAAACCTGGGTCTCCACAGTCCACAAGTCAAGAATATCAAGGTGAACCATCCTCTGATGAAGGAAGCAGCTTCTGAACTTTGTCCTTGAAGTTCCAACCCCTTCATTCTAAGTGATCTATAGTGACCCTTCACTATAGACCACTCAGACAGCAGAAACACTCTCCCTGTATCCTGTCTGTCACACCCTTCAACAATTCTGCAAGTCTCCATTGGATCTCCCCTTCTTCTCCTTAACCCCAGAGAATACAGGCCCAAACCACTCACGGTCCCCTCACACAGACAACCTGCCCTCTCTGGAACCAATCCACTCAGTGTGGGGAACAGTCACTGCACTCCCTCTGTTGCAGGTAGATCCTTCCTGAGGTAATGTGACCAGACCTGGACACAATGTTCAATGTGCGCTCTCACCAGGGCCCTATATAATCCCAGTGAGACATCTCTACTCCTGCTCTCCAATCCTCCTGCATCACAGGACAAAATCCTGTCGGCCTCCCTAATGACCTGCTGTCCCTGCACGTTACATTTCAGTGGTTTGGACACCCAGGTCCCTCTGAACACTTCACTCTGTCCCCATGGAAAAGTTCTGTCCGTTTTTCGGTTTCTTTTGGGAGTGGATGACCTCACATTCCCCCATATTCTGTTCCGTCTGCCCTGTCCTCACCCATTCAATTATCTTGTCTGCACCTCAAAACATTCATTGTCTGGAGGTGCTGACACTGCCCACAGCTCTGTAACACCAGCAGACTTTAGAGTCACAGAGTTATACTGCATAGAAACAGGCCCTTCAGCCCAACTCGTCCATGCCGACCAGGTGGCCTTCCTGAACTGTTCCCATTTGCCTGCATTTGGCCCACATCCCTGTAAACCTTTCCTCTCCATGGAACTGTCCAAATGCCTTTTAAACATTGAAACCGTACCAGCCTGTACCACCTCTTTTGAGAGTGCCTTCTATGTACGGGCCACGTTCTGTGTGAAAAACCTGCTTCTGGCCCCTTTTAAACATTTCCTCTCTCACTTCAAATTTATGCCTTTAGTATTGGACTCTCCTCACCTGGGGAAAAGACATTGTCTGCTCATCTGACCTATGGCCATCATGGTTTTATAAACCTCTTCAAGGTTACATACGCTTCAGGGAAATAAATCTTCGCCCATCCAATCTCTCCTTATCACCCAAGCCCTCCATTCGCGGACACAGCCTTAAATCTCTTTTGCACCCTCTACAGTTGAATGACATCCGTCTCACAGCAGGACAACCAGAACTGTACGCAGTGCTCCAAATGCAGCTTTCCCAACTTCTTGTGCAGCTGGAACATGATGACCCAGTTCCGGAACCCAATATTCTGTCCAATGAAGACAAGCATGTCAAACGACTTCTTCACGACACTTTCTACCTGGGTTGGTCGGTAGGAATGAGCTATCTGCATCCCCAGGTGTCTGCGTTCTACGAAACTCCTAGGGCCCGACCACTTACTCTGTCAGTTCTACCCTGGTTTGTCTAACCGACGTGAAATATTTTGCATTCAGCTGCCGTTCCTCGGCCCACTTACCTCGTTGATCAAGATCCCTTTATAATCTTAGACAAATGTCTTCACTGTCCACTTTTCCACTCAGTTCAGCATCATCTGCAAACTTACTGACCATGCCACCTACACTGCCATCCAAATCTTCCATATAAGTGATTCTGATACAAACAACAGCAGATCCAGCACTGATCCCTGTTGTACACCTCTGGTTACAGGCCTACAGGCTGAAAAACGAACCTCCGTCTCCTACCATCAAGCCAATATTGTGTCCATTTGACCAGCCTCCTTGGATCCCATGTGATCCAACTTACCAGACTAGCCAACCATGTGGGACCTTGTCAAAGGCCTTGCTGAAGTCCATGTAGACAATGTCTACCACATTTCCTTCATCTACCTTCGTGGTCACATCTTCAAAATAAAATCTCGACCAAATTAGAGAGACACAATTCCCACAGACCGGGCCATACTGACCATCCATAATCAGTTCTTGCCTTTCCCAATGCACCTAGATCCTGTCTCTCAGAACCCCATCCAATAACTGTCCCACCGCTGACGTTAGCCCAACCAGTCTGTAGCTCCCAGGGTTTTCCTTGCAGCCCTTCTTAAATTACAGCACAACAATGAGCCACCCTCCAGTCTTTCGGCCCCTCACCCGTGGCTATCGATGATACAAGTCTCTCCACAAGGGGCACACAATGTTTTCCCGAGCTTCCCGTAATCTATCAGGATACACTTGGTCGAGCCTCAGGGCTTTATCCACCTTTGTGCATTTTAAGACTTCCAGCACCTCCTCCACTGTCATGTGGTCTCTCTTCCCGAGTTCCCTTCCATTCATGTCCTTTTCCACGGTAAACACAGATGGGAAATATTCGTTAAGGACCTCACCCATATCCTATGCTTCCACATATAGATCGTCTTTGTCGATCTATATGGAGCCCTGTTCACCCCTACTGTTTAACTGTTGTATTCGAAATGTGCGCCTGGTCCTTGGGCTCAGTGTGGGAATGAATGTCTCTGCTGTCTGACACTTGGAACTGATGAGCTGTGTGTGTCTCTGTGCACTTTAACGTACCTGGTGTGTGAAATACGGAGCGCCTGCTCTGTTTCTTGTGCCTCGGGGAGAGTTGATTGAAGTCTCTCCCTGTGGGAAGGAAAAGGAAACGGGATCAGTGAGGGAGAGGTAAAAGGCAGACGGCTGTGTGAAGCGGCCAGTGCAGCCAGTGCCAGTGTGTGAGGCCGCTGCAGGGCTGCAGCTCTCAGCTTCTGCTGACCAGCAGAGGGCGGCAGCTCCAAACCAAGTGAGGGACACACACACCGCCACATCCCGGCACGGATCCGCGAATGGGACTGCCCATGGAGCCCGGAGATGTATACAGCTCGCATTTCCACTCACCTGTCCCGTGGGACTCGTCGCTCAACCGGAGCCAAACCGCCGCTGTTTAAACTGTGCTACACCCCCCTCCCGCACCTCTCACTGGGAGCCTGCAACAGACGTTCTGTGTAAAACTGCCCCCACCCTGAGTGTCCGGCTCTGTGTCCACTGCTCTCTGTCCAGTAACAACACACGAGGGGAGACTGGAACCAAACCGGGGATTTTTCCTCCTCGTCTGGGGAGAGGAAGCAGCAGTGACCGTCACCGGCAGTTCCTCCTCACTCCTCCTGCCCCGCCCTGCCCAACCGCAGCCCGGGAACTGCCTCTCCCTCCCCACTCACTCCATGTTCCGTGTCCAGTCGCTGCTACACTCCACCTTTTACCCCCAGCCTCCACTGCCCCGGGTCCGGACTCCATGCCGATCCCTGAGCCCAACTGCGGAGCCACTCCCAGAGCGATGCGCTGCTGGAAGGAGGCTGCTGTCAGCGCCCTGCGCCCGGGCTCCCGGGCCCGGGAGCTCTCCATTCCCGGCTGCTTTAAACCCGCTCCCGCCGCTCGCTGAGGGAATGGCGCTCACAGGCGGAGCTGCCGCAGACTCCGCATGTGATCTGCCGCCCGCTGTCAATCATTGCCAGGGGCGGGGCTACGCGGCGCATGCGCTTTTGTCCGCCTGACATCGCAGATCAAAGGCCAGGTGCGACCTTTCCCCAGTTCAGTTTGATCAAAGTCTGAGAGAAGGGTCCGTGGCTGGGCGAGGGACAGGCCGGATTTAAACCCGGGAGCCGTCCGCTGTAAAACATGTGCACTTGGGATCGTTCTCTGCAAAATGTTTCAGCTGTTCCTGAGGCCAAACACAATGTCTCTTGTACATGGGAAACTTTTCTGTCCCGAGATCTCTGCAGACCGGCCTGTTCCACATTCCGGATGTCCGATGAAATGATCACTTCAACAACAAACTCTTTATCGCTTTTACTGTTATTTTCTTCAAAATTTCTCTTGTATTTCAATGATGCTGGGAGGAGCACATCAGGGAAGGCAGCATCCTCGGAGAAAATCAGGCGGTAAAAATTTCGGATTAGGGCCCTTTGGAAACAGAAATAAACAGATGTTTCTGGAATTGAACCCCGGTCTCCCGCGTGACAGGCGGGGATACTGACCACTATACTAACGAGGAACCCACGGCAGTATGTGATATGTCACTCGGCTGTCAGGGTACCGGAGGGTTCACAGGTTCATCCCGGTGTTTGTTGGTCGACTATTGAACCGGTACTTTTCAGACTCCCAACTCACTGTGTGACTGGAGGGGTCTCAGGATTCTCCAGCGATTCAGTCACTGATTGTGTTCAAGGACGCTCCGAAGGAGGGGCTCCTACTCGGATCTGATTGTGTGTTTGGTGTAAGGAACATTCATAATCAGTATTTACTTTCTTGGTAACTAATACAAGAAAAAATTCGTACGTTATGAACGAAGGCAGTGCGTTATTGATTCCAACGAGCCACATTGTGTCAGGACTGGCCATCTCTGCCCGTCATCTACCCGTGAATTAGACTTTTTTTTACTTGCATTAGTGCAGTCTGCCCTGCTGGAGCACGATTTGGGATCCTTCTCTGTAAAGTGTTACAGATGTTCCTGAGCCTGTCTTCTCCACACAACCTCGCAGACACAGCGTGACCGTGCGGGAGTTGATATCTGACGGCAACATTCCCGGTTTAATGTGCTCGGAGTGACTGACTCCGTCACTGAGTGTAATACCAAATGGGGCTGAGGTACAGACTCGCTGAGGGGATATTTGGGGAAAGAGGCTGAACGCAAAGTCACTTCCGCTCGGGAGCCTGTCGCGAGCCCGGGCTCACTGCAGACTGGGCTGTGCCACATTCCCGATGTCAAATGTACTGGCACTTCAACACCAAATGCTTTATTGCATTTACATTTTGTTAAATTCAAAATTGCTTTTCTTTTCCCAGTTATATTTCAAAGCCGAAAAACCGTCTCCCCCTCGGAGAATTGAACATCGGTCCTCCGCGTGACAGGTGGGGAGACTAACCACTATACTCACAAGGAGACAAGGTCGCGAACTAACGAACAATGTAATCAGTCATTCGGTTGTCAGGGTACAGGAGAACTCACAGAATCGCCCCGATGTTTGTTTTGTTGACTGTAAAACCGGCGCCTTTCAGACACCCACCTCACTGTGTAACTGGACGGGTCTCAGGATTCTCCAGCGATTCCGTCACTTACTGTTGTCAAGGACCGGCCGAAGGTAGGGCTCCCATTGGGGCATGACTGCGTATGGTTGGAAAGGATATTTCTAATCAGGATTTATTTTCCCATTTACTGATAAGAGAGGCACGAAAGGATTTATCGCTCTTCTACTGTTACAGGATCGACTCGCACATCGGTCCGATACCTGTTTAACAATCACTGGGCGCTGTGTGACTCCGGTCCGTTGGAGGGTGGCGGCATCAACTGGACGGAACAGGTACTGCAGCAGAGTGAGGAATGACCCGTCAGAAAGCAGCTCGGCGACTCGTGATCAAGTCACAAGAGTCAAACAGCACTGGAGAAGGTTCAATACCCGAATGGCCTGCACATTAGTGCGGCGATGGTAGTACAGTGGTGAGCATAGCTGCTTCCCAAGCAGTTGACCCGGGTTCGATTCCCGGCCATCGCAGGTTCCAGAGTTTAATCTCCCGACATCGCGACTGTTACAAGTAAACCTTTGACAGAACGACGATCTGTCCAGAACTCGAGGTCTCGACTGCTCTGCTTATGCTAATCCGTGGTTAACTTGCTGAATTCAGTTCGTTCGATGAGTGAGGGTAAGAGATCCCATCGCCGTTTCATTAATCGTCACTTACTTTGAGCAGGTCAGTGGGTCAGGGAAGGAATTCCCGACCCTCACCTTTTCCCGTAAACCCATGAACGGATCAGTGCAGCTTCCGGTTCTCACACGGTCGGGGATTCCCACAGCAAACTAGGACATATGTGGTAGCCCATTACAGCAAGGATGTGGAGGCTTTGGAAAGGGTGCAGAAGAGATTTACCAGGACGCTGCCTGGATTAGAGGGTATGAGCTATAAGGAGAGATTGAACAAACTTGGGTTGTTTTTCTGGAGCGTCCGGGGCTGAGAGGAGGCCTGATAGAAGTTTATAAAACTATGAGGCATAGAGAGCGCCGGCAGGCAGATATATTTCCTTCGATAGAAATGCCAAATACAAGCGGGCATGTGTTGAAGTTGAGAGAGGGTAAGTTTAAATGAGTTGTATGCGGCAAGTGTTTTGCACAGAGACTGGTGGGTGTCTGGAATGACCTGCCAGGTGCAGTAGTGGAAGCAGATACGATACTTCTGTTTGTCAGGCTGTTAGATAGGCACATGGATAGACAGGGAATGGAAGGATATGCTCAGGGATTGGTGGGGGGGGGGTGGATATGGATCATGTCCAGGCAGAAGAGTTTAGTCTAATCCTGCATCGTATTCTGCACAGACATGGTGGGCCGAATGGCCTGTTCCTGTGTTGTACTGTTCTATGTTCTATGATCCCAACATTTCCTAGATGACGTGTTCACACTGAGTGACGTCAGTCTATTCACCCCCTGCTCCCTGTCTATGTTTACCCTGTGCATTCTTTCCCCTCACTACCCCTACGTTCCGACACGGACTACATCTGGTGCTTATGCACTGACAGGTGTAAAACGGTCACAGTTTCACACAGCCCAGAAAGGTCCATACCGACCGTAGCATCCACCTCTGTGCTGAAACCGTTTTCCAGCACTTGTCCCAAAACGTCTCTGTCTTACTGATTTAAATGTTAATCTGGTTACTTCATCAATGTTGTGAGAGTTCCTGCCTCCGCCGCCCCCTCAGGTCGTACGTTCTAGACACCAACCACCCTTTGCATGAAAACATTCCTCACAACATCGTGGCCGAAGAGCCAGTACTGTGAAGTAATGTTTTATGTTCTATGTTCTATAATTGCTTCGTCGGTAGTCACTGGCGAAGTTCCGAAAGACTGGACGGTGTCCAATGCTGTTCTATTCTTCAAGATGGGTAGAATAGTCAGGCCAGGGTACAACAGGCCGGTGAACATGACTTCAGCTGTAAGGAATTTACTGGAGGGAATTCTGAGGGACAAGATCTACCATCAATTGAACAGTGAATGTTTTGTGCGTGGGAGTTCCCGTCTGACAAATCCTTTAGACATTGTCGAAGAGGTAACTGAGTAGAAAGAGAAAGGCAGTGCAGTGGATGGTGCCTATATGGACTTCATTAAGGCTGTTCAACGTTCCGCATGGCAGGTTGTTCTGGAAGGTGAGGTCGCGAAGCGTTAAGTGAGAGCAGGCAAACTGGATTCAGAATTAGAGCGATGACAGGAAACAGAGGGTGATCGATGAAGTTGGATTTTCCGAATTGAGATCTGTGACGATTGGGGTGCCCCAGTGGTCAGTGTTGGTTCACTGTAAGTCATTATATATGTAAATGATTTGGATTTGTATGTACATTGGACGATTAGCAACTTTGCTGATGATACTAACTTAGGGCGTCTTGTTGACAGTGAAGCAGGTTACAATGATATTCAAAGGGATCTTGATCAGTAAGCGAGATGGGCTGAGAAGTGGCAAATGGATATCTACTTCTATCAATGTAAGGTGATTATTTTGGACAGTCAAACCAGGGTAGAATTTAAACAGTGAATGGCAGGGCACTGAACGAATGTTGTGAAACAGAGGTATCTGGGAATACAAGTGCACAGTTCGCTGAAAGCGGCTGCGCAAGTAGAGAGGGCGATGAAGAAGGCGTTTAGCATGCTGGCCTTCCGCAGTCAGGGAATCGAGTTCAGGAACATGGACATTATTTTCTAGTTGTATAAGTCGTTGGTGACGCCGTACTTGCACTATTGTGTACATTTGTTGTCACCCGGTTACAGGAAAGATACTGTCAAGCTGGACATGGTGTAGAAGAGGATTACGAGAACGCTGCCTGGACGAGAGGGCCTGAGTCACAGGGAGAGGTTGTCCACGCTGCCTCTTTATTCCCTGGAGCGCAAGGGAATGAGTGGTGACCTCATCGAAGTTTATAAAATCATGAGGAGCATGGATAAGTTGGGCGTTCACAGACTTTTCCCACAGGGTTGTGGAGTCCAAATCTAGACGGGACAGAAACAAGATAAAAGGAGAGAGATTTAAAAGAGACATGAGAGTTAACCTCTTTACACAGAGTGTGGTTAGTACCTGGAATGAGCTGCCGAGGAAGTTGTTGAGGCGGGTACAATTGCAACATATAAGAGCGATTTGGAAATGGGAAGGGCTTGCAGGGTTCTGGGGCGAACGCAGAAAACTGATACCAGCAGGTAGGTTGATGTGATAGGTATAGAACAGTTGGGCTGAAGGGCCTGTGTCCGTGCTGTATTATTCTGTGACTCCATGACTCCTGAATTCCGTTCATCTCACACCGCTCCTCCCTCAATCTCTCTCTTCCTCCCTCTCTCTTCCCACCTTCCCTCCTTCCATCTCCCTTCCCCAACGCTCCACGATCAATTGTGTATCTCAGTGATCAGTGGACGGTTCTCTGTTCTTTTGACACATCTGAAGGTCTCGGATAAAAATGTAGCTGGGTGGGATAGTAATTGTGGAGATGACACAGTGATTCGTGGCGTTGTGGGCAGTGTAAATGGCTGTAAAATTGCAGATGAGGTTTAATCTAGGCAAGTGCGAGGCTTTACACTTTGGGAGCTCAAGTCCAAGGCAAAAGTACACAGTTCATGGCCAGCACATTAACAGCACTGATGTGCAGACTGATATTGGTGTTCAAGTGCATAATTTCCTGTAAGTGGCCACGCAAACAGATAGCTTGCCAAAGAAGTCGTACGGCTTTCTTGCCTTCATCGACTGGGGCAGTGAGTAAAAATGTTGGAAAGACATATTGCTGCTGCTCAATCAGTTGTTTCGCATTTAGAGTAAAGTGTGCAGTTCTGGTGGTCACACTCTAGGATCGACGTGGCAGCTTCAGAGATGGTGCAGAGGATGTTCGCCAAGATGTTGCCTGGCTTGGAGAGTAATAGAGACAAGTAGAGGGTGGACAAACTTGGATTGTTTTCTCGGGGGTTTTGGAGGCTGAAGAGCGATCTGACAGAAATATCTCAAGTTAGGAGAGGCATAGATAATCCAGATAGTGTTTATCAGAGGCTGAAAATATCAAATGCTAGGGGAAATAAGTCCCCAGAGACTGATGAGATAAACACCATGTTAATGAGAGAGGCAAGATATGAGATTGAGGAGGCTTTGATCAAGATTTTCTGGTCCACACCAGCCACTGACGATGTACACGTGAAATGGAGAGGAGTTAATAGAACATAATACAGTACAGCACAATACAAGCCCTTCTGTCCACAATGTTGTACCGACCTTTAAACCTGGCCTAAGGCTATCTAACCCCTTCCTCCCATATATCCCTCTATTTTAAATTCCTGCGTATGGCTATCTGGTAATCTCTTGAATTTGACCAATGTAACTGCTTCCTCCAACGTCCCAGGCAGCGCAGTGCATGCCGCAACCACGCTCTGGGTAAAAAACCTTCCGCTGATATCTCCCTTGAACTTCCCACCCATTACTTGTAAGCCATGCCCTCTTGTATTGAGCCTTGGTGCCCTGGGCAAGAGCCGCTGGCTGTCCACTCTATCTATTCCTCTTAATATTTTCTACACATATATCATGTCTCCTCTCATCCTCCTTCTCTACAAAGAGTAAATTCCTATCTCCCTTAATGCATACTCTCTAAACCAGGCAGCATGCTGGTAAATCTCCTCTGCACCCTTTCCAACGCTTCCAAATCCTTCCAAAATGAGGCGACCAGAACACGACACAGTACTCTAAGTGTAGTATAACCAGATATTTTGAGCTGCATCATTACCTCGCGGCTCTTAAACTTGATCCTTCGAGTCAGAGAAGCTAACACCCCATTAGCTTTCTTAACTAACCGATCCACCTGTGAGGCAACTTTCAGGGATCAGTCGACATGGATCCCCAGATCCCTCTTCTCCTCCACACTACCAAGAATCCTGCCATTAACTTTGTACTTGGAGTCTGTCCTTCTAAAGCGTACCACTTCTCCGGATTGAACTACATCTTCCACTTATCAGCCCAGCTCTGCATCCTATCGATGTCCCTCTGCAATCTTCGACAATCCTCTGCACTATCCACAACACCATCAACCTTTCAGTCATCTGCAAACTTACAATCCACCCTTCTACCCCCTCATCCAAGTCATTGATGAATATCACGAAAAGCACTGGTCCCAGAACCGATCCTTGTGGGATACGGCTAGTCACAGTCCTCCAATCTGAATGCACTCCCTCCACCAAAACACTCTTCTTTCTACAGGAAAACCAATTCAGAATCCACACGGCCAAACCTCCCTGGATCCCATGCCCTCTGACCTTCTGAAGAAGCCTACCATGTGGAACCTTGTCAAATGCCTTACTAAATTCCATGTAGACCACATATACTGGACTACCTTCATCAATCTTCCTGTTCACCTCCTCAAAGAACACCATCAGGCTTGTGAGAAATGATCTACCTTCACAAAGCCATGCTGGCTGTCCCGTTAATGTAGTTCCATAAGTCAAGAAGTGAAATAGGGTTATTGCTTGAAATGAAAGACCGATGAGTCTCATGTAAGCGGTAGCGAAGTGATGGAGAGTATACTTAGGGATGGGATTGATGAGCATTTGTGAAACAATGGCTTAATTGTGGTCAGACAGCGTGGCTTTGTGTGGGGCAAGACAAGTCTACGAAGTTGATTGAGTACTTGAAGGATGTGATGAAGTTCGTTGATGAAGGTAGGGATGTGGATATTGTCTTCGTGGATTTTAGTTAGACATTTTGGAAGGTCCCTCACTGTCGACTCATCAAGAAGATTACGATGCCTGCGATTCACGGTGACCTGGCCGTTTTAATTCAGAATTGGCTTGCGCACAGAAGTCAGAGGGCAGTGGTCGATGGGACTTATTCTGGCTGGTGGACCTTGCCAACCGGAGTTCTACAGGGATCCGGAGAAGAATCGATGTTGCTTGTCATATATCAAAAAACACTGGATAAATATGTGGATCAGCGAGTTAGGAAGTTCGCAAACGGTACAAAGATTGGTGGTGTTGTCGTCCCGAAATCAATTTTCCGTTTCCGTCCGCTGTAAATAACACAGTGGCACAAGGTCGATTCGAACAAGTACCTTTATTAGCAGTGCACCGCTAGGAGAATTCTCTTCAGCACTCACTAAGAGTCGCTTCCCGAGTTCTCCCCGAACAAAGGGCAGACAGACATTTATACAGGAATTGTCACGCATATCTCATTCAAATGGCGCCGCGAGTTTCGCTCAAGCTATAGAGATCTCGAGACAGCTATCACACCTTTTGTCTTAGTATAATTGAGTTATAATCAAGGCTTTCAAAGGCAGATATCACCCTTCATTGTTCAGACCAAGTCTTCACCTCGATGTTAATTACACTCAGTATCGCCACTGTCTGACATATCGGAATGGTTCGTTACCCGAAACAAAGGCAGTTAACATACTTAACATTCCAACCTAACTAGTGGGTCAGCAGCTTGCTAGTCCTTCCTAAAGAAATATATATATTATTTACCAGTTATAGATATGGTTGCTAATCTTAACCCTTCACCTCCTCAGTGTTGTGGATAGTTTTAAGGATTGGCAACAGATACAGAGGGATACATATCTGTTGCAGAGATGGTTTGATGAGTGGCTGAAGGAGTTTAATCATGCAAATGCGAGGTATAGCACTTTGGGAGATCAAATGTAAAGAGAGAAAACCTTGGTAAAGGCAAGATCTTTAACAGTGTTGAAGTACAGAGTGATGTTGGGGTGCAAGTGCAGACGTCCCTGAAGTGGCTGCAGAAGTAGTAGGATGGTGAGGAAGATATGCGGCATGCCAGTCTTCATAGGTCTGGCCATGGAATATAAGCTGGAACGTGAAGGTGCAACCCGCATTTAGAACAGTGTGTGTAATTCTGGTCACCACAGTACAGAAGGGATACGATTCTGCTGGGAAGAAAGCAGAGGAGAATCGCTGGCATTTTGCCTAGATTGGAGGTTATGGCGAAAGATTTGATGGGCTGAGCTGGTTTGCCCTGCAAGGTGATCTGAAAGAAATCTAACAGATTGTGAGAGGTATTGACAGTATTGATCTCGAAAATCTTTGTTCCCATGTCGGGCTGTCAAAAATCATGATGTCATCAGTTTTAGGTGAGTGGAAGGCCGTTTAAACGGGATCTGATTGATCGGATGTTTACATAGGTTTGGTCGTCAATCCATGTAACAAATAAATCAAATTGACCCCGCATAACTCCCAAAGTGTCTGTCACCAGAGACTGAATCATCCATTCTAGCTATCGCCTTCACACTGACGTCAGAGTAAATGACTTAAAGCTCCCGAGTTTCCATCACCATCCTCTCATCCACATGAAGGATTCATCTGGATCTTTCACTTTGAGGTAACTGTTCAAAGTCCACAGAATTCAGGATCACACGTCCGGACCCCATTGGCCCTTCATAGAATTTCGTGTACTGATTGGTCCATCTCAATGTGCCGTATTAATTTGGTTTATTTGCGAAGGTATCGTGAAAAAAAACTTGTCTTGCACACCTTTCATATTGATCAATTCATACAACAGTGCATTGAGGTAGTACGTGGTAAAACAATAGTTGAATGCAGAATAAAGTCTTATAGTTATAGAGAAAGTGCAGTGCAGATACACAAAGAGGTGGAAGGTCATAACAAGGTAGATTGTGAGGTGGAGATTCGATCCAGTCGTACGGGGGAAATATTTAACAGCGGGAAAGAAGCTGTTCTTGAGCCCGGTGGTACGTGCTTTCAGGTTTTTGTATCTTCTGCCCAATGGGAGGGGGAGAGGAGAGAATGCCCAGGGTGGGTGGGAATAAATCCTGGACATCTGCTCGCTGTTGTCTCGGTCATTTACATGTTGCTCCAGCCGTCCGGATACAAAGGGGATAACCGCAGATATTTGTTCAGTAAGTGTGATTAACGTCAGTCTGCACGGAGAGCAATTGTGTCACCTGGGTTTTTCCCACTGCTTTTAAAATCTGTTCCTTTCGATGATGTCTCACAGTGGGAACAGCCCGTCCGTCACTGACAGAGAGCAGCAGCTACACAGAGGAAGAAGATAATTCGGGAATTGCAAACAATAATGTGGGTAGTTACAAGAACGATTGGAAGCTGTAAATAGTAGACTCTGAAGGTCCAGTCCCCGATTAGAATCTGGGAACTGTAGAGTGAGGTGTTACAGGAATGCGCCGGGATCGGTAAAGACAAGAGTGGAATCTTACAGCGACGGGGAGGGGTGTATTCCCATATGCTGAGCACATTCTGTCTGATGCTCCTCGGAAAACAGTAGACCGTCGGATCCAATATTTACTCCAGACAATTCACCCCGTCTATTATCCCATCCCCGCTCTTGTTGCTGTTCCAGGTGAGTCCCTGTCCAACGACTCGACCAACAAACAGGTGAGAAGCAGTGGTCACGAGGTCCGGTAAAGAGGTCTGGTGGGTGGACTGTTCATTACGTGTGCCGGTTAATAAAGCGGAACGTCCCGACTAACTGAGCTCCGGTTGAGACAGATGCCATACCTGATCCGTGTGCGTGGATCAATGCCTCGAATGGGGTTTATCTCTGTGTTATTTATCCTCCGTTTCTCGATGCTATCTTTTCATTTCGCTGACACCTCCCCAACTGCATTTGTTCAATAACCATTGCTGACTCCACTGCCGTTCCTGTAATTCACGCTCTCCTCACTGTTGCCATGTCTGGTGATCCCGCTGACGGAACAATCCGTGGCAATCATTAAACTGATATTTTTGCATTCATCGTAGTCTATTTTCAACCTGAAGCCTCTGGTAGTTTGCCACCGCCTCCATCCCACTGCCGGACACTGCTTGCGGCTGAATTAGACCGCTCCGCCGGGGACTCGGGAGTGTTCACCATGATCTCCAGTGTGGCTGCGTCATGTTACCAACCTGTAGCAGATGGCTGCCCCGACAGACTGACACTGTCTCACAGGGTAATAAATAGAAGGAGAACCCTGGACTGATTCACCCACAACTGATACAAAGTCACTGCATAAAGAGTAGGAAGAGTGACCGTGTCTCCAACACACACTCACCCCGGGTCACCACAAAATGATCTGCGACGCTCTCACAGAGCACTGAGAAATGACCAGGATCAGGAGATTCGGCTGATTCCGCAAACTGACCAGTTACGTCCGCAAACTGATATTACGTCTCACTCAACCAAAGCTCAAAGAGTGAGGACTTTGAACTTTATGAACTGGAACACGTAATGAATCGTTCACCGTCAGCTATCTATACCGGACCATGGAACCACCTCTTCTCACTTGTCTGTTGGTCGAGGTGATGAGGTTATTTTCCAGTTGCTGGCTGATTTCACTGATCTTTAATCCCCGTCTCCAGCGGACAACCACGGTGTCAGGTACAACTGTCGTGGATTACCGAGATTCGATAATGATCAGGAGACGCAGAATATTCTTCAAGAAGTTAAACCTTTATTTGCAAACAAAGGCTGTGACGGTCAGAGAGCTGGTCACTGATCGCGCCTGGACAAAGGATCACAGTTCTTCTTATAGCCCCTTCCTAGTCCAGTTGGCATTATCAATCATGCCACTTTCAGCTGCAGAGCGACATCTAATTTACAGACCCTCGTTCCTCAACCGCTTGCATTCTGCCACAATTCTTTTCACAAGTCTTTCTCTAATCTAATCACAACATGCTTGTACATTGCTACAGTTGTTTTCTAAGCTAATCACATTATACTCTGGTCATTTATGCAGTACAGACATTTGTTATAGGCACCGGGTCGCATTAGGTCGTCATGCTTGGTCACCCGTGAATTATCGGACCCTTCCCGAGCGCGGGCTTTCCCTTGGTGAAGAAGCAGAAGTTGCCAGCGCCACCTTGGGCACAGAACAAATTATAAGTAAACATGTGGGTACAGCCTCTATTTTGTGTATATTCCATACAAATACTTCCAACGCTGAATCCAAGAACAGGTTTCCACACGATCTCCCTCTCTGTGAATCTGCTGACGTTGCTCCAAGCCCGCTGTCATGTTTGTGTTTATTTCCCTCCTCACAGTGAACGTGCTGACGATTGTGGTCCTGTCGCGGGGAAGTTGCGGTCTCTCCAAAGGTGTCACTCTCTACTTGGTGGCCATGGAAATGGCGGATCTACTGGTCGTTGTCCTCGACCTGATACTGAGGCAGATTCCGATTGTTTATCGGGGATCGTTTTCTTTCCTCAGGTACATCCCCGTGTGTAATATCCACGCCGTCCTGCTTTACGCAGCCACCGACTGTTCTGTCTGGTTCACCGTCGCTTTCACCTTTGATCGGTTTGTGGCCATTCGTTGTCAAAAGCTGAAAGCGAAATATTGCACCGAGAGAACGGTGGCTGTTGTTCTGGGGGCGGTGAAGGTGCTGAGTTGTTTGAAGAACATTTTCTGGTATTTCATGCTCTCAGGAGACTACATGTTTATTAATATGCCTTGGTTTTGTTGGGACAGTTTGGGCATTATGGATGTGGATCGCAGTCGAGCTCCTCCATTAACTTCTCACGCCGGTGCTTTGACCATCAGTCACGTTTTAGTGGCGAGCAGAGCCCGCAAGAGACTCCGGGGTCACACCAGTGGGGACAGTCCCAGAGACCCGGAGATGGAGAGCCGCAAGAATTCCGTCATTTTACTTTTGGTTGTGTCGGGGAATTTCGTCCTTCTGTGGGCTCTGTTTACGGTGCATTCTGTGTGGCTACGATTACATTACATTTCTGTGGCTGGGTTTCCACCTATGACTGTAAGGGAACTGAGCCTCATGCTACAGCTCCTGAGCTGCTGCACAAACACGGCTCTTTTCGCGGTGACCCAGAATAAGTTCAGGGAGCAGCTGAAGGAGGTGGTGAAATCTCCCCTCACTCTCATTGTGATATGCGCTCAGCGCGGAGAGGAGCTGAGAAATCCGCACCGCTACTCCGCCTGAACTATCTCCGTCTCTCCCACTCCAAATACACTGAGGTGAAATAGGTAGAATCGGGCCGGGAATTGTGAACTGGAAAGAATATTGTCTCAACTCTGTGACTTTGTTTTCTTCCAAATGATTTTGTTTCCTTGAATAAATCGTGTATAATTCATGTTTAATTTGTTCTACTTGAGAATGCTGCTGATATAACGCGATGTGCCTGTGCTGACGCTGCAAGTACGTTTATCATTGCACCTGTGCGGTCGTGCACTTGTGCATCTGACAATAAACTCGAGCTTGACTTTGACTTTGAATGATCTGAATTCGGTTCTTCTCGGCAGAATTACGTCAGGCCGTTTGAGGTTTTGATTCTCAGATCCAGAGACCTGGGTTGGAAAACAAGGTACAGACCAGACATAGGCCCTTCAGCCCACGGTGTTGTGCCGGACTAATTAAACAAGTTTTTAAATGCTTAACTAAACTAATCTTTTTTTCTTACTCAATGTCCATAACCCTCCATTCCCTGTACATCCATGTGCTCCAATCATATTTCCCTCCACCGCCATACCAGACAGCGGAATCTAAGAACCAAGCACAGAGGGTGAAAAAAACCTGCCTCACAATCTCCTTTGAACTTGCCGCCTCTCACCTTTATGGCATTTACTCTGGCATCAGGCATTTTGTCATTGGGAAAAAGATGCCGGCTGTCTACTCTATCCGTGCCTCTCGTAAGCTTATGAACTGCTAGAAGTTCTTCGCTCAACCTCCGACGCTCCAGACAAAACAACCCAAGTTTGTCCATCTTCTCCCAACAGCATATGCCCTCTAATCCAAGCAGCATCCTGGAACTTCAGCACCCTCTTCAAGGACTCCAATCCTTCATGAAACGGGGCGACCAGAACTGAATGTAATACTCCAGGTGTGGCGAAACCGAGGTTTCAAACAGCAGAAACTTAACATCGAGAATCTTGAAGTCAGTGCCTGGTCTAACATAGGCAAACATGCCATATGCCTAATTTAACGCCCTATCAACCTGTGCAGACACTTTCAGAGAGCTATTGATATCCACCGCAAGATCCCTCTGTCCATCAACACCTTTGAGGTTCTTGCCATGAACAGTGTGCAGTCACTTTATATTTGATCTCCAAAGGTGCAACACCGATCATTTGGCCGGATTAAACTCCATCTGCGAATTCCCCTCCCATATCTGCAACTGACCTGCATCCCACTGTATCCTTTGTCAATCTTGCAAACAATCCACAACTCCACCAATCTTTGTATCGTCTGCGAACTTAAGAACCCACCCATCCGCATTTTCTTCCAGGTTAATTTTGATATTTCACAAACAACAAAGGTCCCGGTCCGATCCCTGGGGAACACCACTATTCACGGACCTCCAGCCAGAATCAGTCCCATCGATCACTATCCTCTGTATTCTATGGGCAAACCAGTTCAGAATCCAACCAGCCAAGTCACGGTGGATCCTATGCATCTTCAAGATCAGAATCAATTTATTATCACCGTCTTAAATACCGTGAAAGGTGTTTGTTTTGCCGCAGCGCTGAAGTGCAGAGGCATAAAACTACTAGAAACTATTAAATAAATAAATAGTACAAAATACGCAACAATCAAGTGGTGCTCATGGACCGTTCAGAAATCTGATGGCGGACAGGAAGAAGCTTTTCCTGGATCGGGGACCGTGGGTCTTCATACTCCCTGATGGTCGTCACGAGAAAGGCATTTCTCAGATAGTGAGGCTCCTAAGTGACGGATGCTGCATTCTTAATGCACGGCGTCTTGATCATGTCCTCGATGATGGGGAAGGTTGTGCGCGCGATGGCGCTGGCTGACTCCACAACCCTCTGCACCCTCTTTCGATCCTGTGCATTGGAGCTTCCAGACCAACAAAGAGTCAGAATTCTCTCCACTGTACATCAAAAGAAATTTACAAGACCGTCAGATGTCATACTAAATCTCCTCAAATTCCAATCGAAGTAGAGCCGCTCGCGTGTCCGCTTCGTGAATGCAATGAAAGCCAACTAACGAACTCTTTCTGGATTTCATGACACATATTTGTGAGAATAATGGAGTTGTTTCTGCGCGAGATTTTAATTTCCCCAATATTCCCCAGTCCTAAACTGAAACAGGGATAATTTGGGCGGAGTTAGACAGTATCCAGCAGACGTCGATTGGCTGAGACTGTTTCAAGCGAATGAAACGAATGGAAAGTGGGAGCCTTTAAATGTTGTGATATCAAGTGTCATGCTCCTGTTAGGGGGAAGGGTAAACCTGGCAAGTTCAGGGAACCCTGGCTGACGAGAGACATTTAAGTTCTCGTTAAGAAAAGAAGGAAGCGTACATTGGGTTTGCGAGGTCTGGTTCTTTCGAATCCCTTGATGACTACGAGAAAATTAAGAATACATTTCAGAGTGAAATCCCAAGAGGTTCTCCAGCTTTATTAAAATAGTGTGGATGGAGGAAGTAGGTCCTTCAGAGACAAGCAGGGCCGCGAACGTCTTGAGCCGCATGCTATGGGTGGGAATTTTAAGGAATATTTCTCTTCTAAGTTTCCTGCAAAGAAAACCATGGTGGCTGAGGGGATGAGGGAAACAGGTGGAGATGGGTTGGAAAATATTCATATTACCAAGAAGGAGGCTTTTCATGCTAGCCTTACAGTGCATGAAGGAGGATAAATCCACAGGGCCTGACCGAGTACATCCTCGGATTTTGCGAGAGCCTAGAAAGGAAATTGCAGAAGCTCTTGAGTTAATATTTGCTTCATCGTTAGCCACCGGTGAAGTTCCCGAAGGCAGGAATGTGGCTCATGTTGTTCCGTTGTTTAAAGAATGTAGCAAGGACAAACCAGGGTGTCTAGGGAGAGAGTTGGTTCCCACAGAGATTAGCAAGGCCGCGAATGTCTTGCGCCGCATGAGAACTTTAATGAACGTGTCTCCTCTATATTTACTGAGGAGAAAATCGTGGTTGCTCAGGACATGAGGGAAACAGGTGGAGATGGGTTGTAGAAGATTCATATTACAGGGGGTAGGGATTTGTAGCCTGACAGCACATGAAGGTGAGGACTTGCCAGCACTTATTGCCCATCCTTCATTGTTACTGTCACATGTTACGGGAATCAGTGAAAAAACATTTGCTTTTCATGCTATTCCGACCGATTATTCCATACATCGAGATGGCAGAAAACGAAAGAAAACATCACAGAATGCAGAATAATGTGTCATAGTTACAGCACTGCGGACAGAAAATAAGGTGCAAGTCCACGACAAGGTTGATTTGAGGTCAAAAGGTGATCATATCGAACTAGGGGACCATTCAATAGCTTTACAACAGAGGGACAGAAACTGTCCGTCAGTCTTGTGGTACGCGTCTTCAGGCTTTGGTATCTTCTGCCCGACGGGAGGGTGGAGAAGAGAGAATAACCGGGGTGTGGGGGGTCTTTGATTATGCTGGCTGCTTTACCGAGTCAGCGAGAAGTGTAAATGGAGTCCATGGAGGGGAGGGTAGTTTCCGTAATGTGCTGAGCTGTGTCCACAACTCTCTGCAGTATCTTACCGTCCCGGGCAGAGCAGTTGCCATGCCAAGCCGTAATGCATCGGCAAAGGATTCTTTCTGTGGTGAATCAATAAATGTTGGTGAGGGTCAACGGGGACATACCAAATTCCTTTAGGGTCCTGAGGAAGTAGAGGTGCTTGTGAGCTTTCTTGGCCGTGCGTCCACATGGTTGGACAAGGAGAGGTTATTGCTGATGTTCACTCCTGGGAAGTTGACGCTCTCGACCTCAGCACCGTTGATGTAGACAGGAGCATGTGAACCTCACCCTTTCCTGAAGTCAACGAAGAGCTCTTTTGGTTTGCTGACATTGTGGGACAGATTGTTGTTTTGACAAAATGGGACTAAGCTCTCTATCTCCTTTCGATACTCCAGCTAATCCGTATTTGAGATACGGCCAACTAAGGTGGTATCATCTGCAAACGTACACATGGGGTGAGAGCAGAATCTGGCCACGCAGTCGTGAGTGTATAGGGCGTGGAGTAGGGGGCTGAGGATGCAGCGTTGTGGGGCACCAGTGTTGAAAATAAGCACTGCACTTTCTCTGTTACTCTAATACTCAATGTACCACCTCAGTGCACTGTGTAAAGAATTGACCTGTACGGATGATATTCAGGACAAGGTTTTCACTGTACCTCGGTACAGGTGACAGAAAAATCCAATTTACCAATAACAACTTTTAAAGGACATTTGGACAGGTACATGGATTGGAAATGTTTCGAATGTTTGGGCCAAATGCTGGCAAATGGGACTAGAGTGCATAGGGCATCTTGGTCGGAATAGACCATCTGGGCCAAAGGTCCTGTGTCCCTGTTGGTTGACTCGATGACAACCCCACACAGTGGTGGTTTGTGAATTGTGGACAACACTCCCACCTGGGGGTGTTCTGCTACAATGACACGCCCACGGTATGGATTCAGGGAGTGGTGTCATGTCCGTGTGTGTGTGAGTCACTGGGACACAGCTCTGTCTCCAGCAACCAATTCCCTGCACTTAGATGCAATTACATGAAAGGCGAGCCCGCGAATTTAATTTCGTAGGAGTTCAGGAAGGTTCTGCTTGTCACATAACGCTCTATCAAACTTCCACAGATGTCCTGTCAGATGTGTCTTGACCGGTTGAATCACGGTCTGGCACGGCAATTCGAATGTGGAGGTGAGGAAGTGAAGGGTTAAGAATTGCAACCATACCTATAACTGGCAAACAAAATATATATATATTTGCATTATATTTCTTTAGCAAGGACTACCAAGCTGCTGACCCACTAGTTAGGTTGGAATGTTAAGTATGTTAACTGCCTTTGTTTCGGGTAACGAACCATTCCGATATGTCAGACGGTGGCGATACTGAGTGTAATTAACATCGAGGTAAAGACTTGGTCTGAACAATGAAGGGTGATACCTACCTTTGAAAGCCTTGATTATAACTCAATTATACTAAGACAAAAGGTGTGATAGCTGTCTCGAGATCTCTATAGCTTGACCGAAACTCGCGGCGCCGTTTGCATGAGATGTGCGTGACAATTCCTGTATAAATGTCTGTGTGCCCTTTGTTCGGGGAGAACTCGGGAAGCGACTCTTAGTGAGTGCTGAAGAGAATTCTCCTAGCGGTGCACTGCTAATAAAGGTATTTGTTCGAATCGACCTTGTGCCACTGTGTTATTTGCAGCGGACGGATAGGGAAATTGAATTCTGGACGACAGAGGAACGCAAGAAGCTGCATAGAGTGGTGTACTCTGCCCAGTACATGACAGACACATCCCTCCTCACCGTCGGAATTATCTACAGGATGCGATGCCTCAAGAAGGCAACGTCAGTCATCGAATTTCCCCCCATCCTCCATGCTATGTCATCTTCTTGCAGGTCCCATTGGGCAGGAAGTACAGAAACAGAATGTCCCACACCACTAGGTTCAGGAACAGCGACTTCCCTTCAGCTATTCGGTCCTTGTAACTACCGGCACATCCCTAATCCCTGCCTAAAGATCTGAACTGGAACAGGGTAAACTACGAGGACATTAGGTAGGATCTAGCCGGGGTCTACAGTCTACTCTCTTTAAAGGAAAAGGAACAGTTGGCAAGTGAGGGCTTTTAAAAGGGACCTATCAAGGGTCCAGGGAGAGCATGTTCCTGACAGGGTGAAGGGGAGATGCACCATGTTCAGGGAACCTGGCTGACGAGAGATATCGAGGTTCTGCTCAGGAAAAAGAAGGAAGCTTACATCGCCTTTAGGGGGCTGGTATAAATGAATCCCTCGACGAATATAAAATGTTTAAAAGAAGTATGAAGAGGGAAATCAGGGGTGCAAGAAGAGTGTATGAGGTGGATTTGTCAGGCTGGGTTAAAGATAATACCAAAAGCATCTTCAGTTACATAAACAGTACAAGGGTGAGGAGGGAGAGACCAGGACCTTGGAATAAGTTGTCAGAGGAAGTTAATGAGGCGGGTACAATTGCAACATTTAAGAACGATTTGGACATGGGAAGGGCTTGCAGGATTATGGGGCGAAGACGGGTACCTGGGATTAGCAGACAGGATACTGTGGTCGGTATGGAGCAATTGGGCCGATGGACCTGTTTCCGTGCTGTATTATTCTATGACTTCATGACTCCTGCATTCCGTTGATCTCAACCCCGCTCCTCCCTCAATCTCTCTCTCCCTCCTTCTCTCTTCCCACCTTCCCTCCAGTGACTGGTGGTGTTTTGGGCCGTGTCAACAGCTGTAAAAGAAAACAGCGGGATATAGATCAGTTTGCAGAAAAAGGGGGAGAAACCAGACGAGGTTTAATCGGGTAAAGTGTGAGGTGTTGGACTTCGCGAGCTCAAGTACACAGTTCATGGCCAGAACCTTAGCAGCACTAATGTACTGAGGGATTTTGGGGTTCAATGGCATAGTTTCCTTAAAACGGCTACAGATGCACATAGGTTCCCAAAGAAGGCGGACGGCGTTTACGTTCATCGGTCGGGGCGGTGATAAAAATGTTGGAAAGTGATGTTGCGGCTGTTTAAGTTGTGTCGCCTTAGAGTATAGTGTGCAGTTCTGGTGGTCACACAATGGAATCTAATTGGCAACTTTAGAGATGGTGCAGAAGATTTTCGCCAGAATTTTACCTGGATTGGACAGTAACAGCAACAAGTAGAGGGTGGACAAACTTGGATTGTTTTCTCTCGAGTGTTGGAGGCTGAAGGGCCATCTGATAGAAATGTCTCAAGTTAGGAGAGGCAGAGATCATCCAGCGAGTCAGAGTGTTAATCCGAGGCTGAAAATATCACATGCTGGAGGAAAGAAGTCCCCAGAACCGGGTGTGATAAACCCCATGTTATTGAGAGAGACAAGAGATGTGATTGAAGAGGCTTTGATCAAGATCTTCGGGTACACACCAGCCACTGACGATGTGCACGTGGAATGGCGAGGAGTTAATGTTGTTCCGTAAGTAAAGGAGTGAAATAAGGATATTCCTGGAAACGGAAGACCTGTGAGTCTCACCTAAGTGGCAGGGAAGTGACTGGAGAGGATACTTAGGGATGGGATTATGAGCATTTGTGAAACCGTGGCTGAATTGAGGTCAGACAGCGTGGCTTTGTGCGGGGCAAGACAAGTCAACGAAGTTGATTGAGTACATGAATGAGGTGATGAAGTTTGTTGATGAAGGTAGGGATGTGGAAGTCTTCATGGATTTTAGTAAGACGTTTTGGAAAGTCCCTCATGGTCGACTCATCAAGAAGATTAGGATGCCTGCGGTTCACGGTGACCTGGCCGTTTTGATTCAGAATTAGCTTGCCCACGGAAGTCATAGAGTAGTGGTCGATGCGACTTATTCTGGCTGGAGGTCCTTGCCAACTGGTGTTCCACAGGGATCCGTAGAAGAACCGATGCTGTTTGTGATATATCAAAATACCCTGGATGAATATGTGGATCGGCGAGTTAGTAAGTTCGCAGTCGGAACAAAGATTGGTGGTTTTGTGCACAGACCTAAAGATTGCAAACAGATACAGGGATAGAGATCTGTTGCAGAGATGGGTGGAGAAGTGGCTGATGGAGATTAATCCTGTAAAGGTGAAGTGCAGCGCTTTGGGAGATCAAATGTAAAGAGACAATACGTTGTGAATGGCAGTACCCTTAACAGTATTATTGAGTACAGAGGGACCTTGAGGTGCAAGTGCAGACTTCCCTGAAGTGGCTACAGATGTTGATAGGGCGGTGAGGAAGGCATGCGGCATGCCAGCCTTCCTGAGTCTGGACATGGAATATAAGATGAAACATAAGGTACAACTCACATTCAGAACAGTCTGTGTAATTCTGGCCACCAACACTGTTGAGGGTCTTGCCATTAACAGTCACTTTATATTTGATCTCCAATAGTGCAACGCCGATAATGTGGCCGGATTAAACTCCAATATCCCACTGTACCCTTTGTCAATCTTCAACACAATCCACAACACCACCAATCTTTGTATCTCTGCGAACTTACTAACTCACCCGTCCACATTTTCATCCAGCTTGTTTTGAAAAATCACAAATAGTAGAGGTCCCAAGGCGGTCCCTGGGGAACACGTCCCATATAAGGTCCATCGATCAGTTCCCTCTGTATTCTATGAGCAAGCCGCTTCCGAATCGGAGCGGCTAATTTACGGAGGATCGCACTCATCTTCACGATCAGAATCAATTTATTATCACCGTCTTAAATGCCGTGAAATTTGTTGTTTTGTCGCAGCAGTACAGTGCAAAGGCTTAAAACTGCGAGGAACTATTAAATAAATATATAGTGCAAAATAAAGTAACCCACCAATACACATCCTCAACCAAATCACTGATGAAAATCACAAAGAGCACGAGTCACAGAACAGATCCCTGTGGAACACCACTGGTTACCAACCTGCAGACAAAATACATTCCATCTACCACCACCCTCTGTCTACTATGGGCGAGCTAATTCTGAATATACACAGCCAAGTTACCCTGGGTGCCATGCCTCCTGACTTTCTGAATGAGGCTTTCATGAGGAAGCTTACCAAACGACTTACTAAAATCCATGTACGCCACATCAACTGTTCTACCTTCATCAGTATGCCTTGTCACATCCTCAAGAATTCAGTCAGTCTCGTGAGACACGACTGGCCCCTCACAATGCCGTGCTGACTGTCACTAAACAGCGTTTGCTTCTCTAAATGCCAATAAATCCTGACTCTAAGAATTTTCACCAGTAACTTGCCCACCACTGAAGTAAGACTTTCTGGTCTGTAATTCCCAGGGTTATCGCTACTCCCTTTCTTAAACAAAGGAACCACATTTGCCATTATCCAATCATCTGGCACAAATCCTGTGGTCAGTGTGGACGCAAAGATCATCGCCAAAGGCGCAGCAATCTCTTCCCATGTTTCCCGTAATAACTTTGGATATATCCCATCCGACCCCGGTGACTCATCTACCGTAATGTTTTCAAAAGTTCCAGTACATCCTCTTTCATCGGGTAGACATGCACTGGCATATCAGTCTGTCGTACGCCATCCTGACAAACGTCAAGGCCTCTCCCCCCTCGCTCTCTCTCTCTCTCGCTCCCCCCCTCTCTCTCTCTGCCGAAAACCTACCTCTCCATCCGCTCCTCAGTGTCTCTTCTGCTGTTGGGGTGTCTGCAGAATTCTCCTCATAGAGTGATTGCTCCCTTCCAGTTAGTGACCTCCACCCACACTGACCCACTGCTTCCTCTGAGATATCCTCCTTTCTACAGCTGTGACACTGTCCCTGATGAACAAAGCCGCCTCCCCACCTCTTTTACCTCCGTCCCTGTCCCTTTTGAATCATCTATACCCCGGAATGTCCAGCAGCTCTTCAAGACTTTGCGATAACCAAATCTCTGTAATGGCCATCACGTCATAGTTCTACTTACTTACCCATGCTCTAAGTTCATCAGTTTATTCCTGATATATCCCGAATTAAAGTCCACACACTTTAGCCCATTCCACTAATGTTATTTGGCCATTTCAACTGCCTATCGTTCCCTACAGTCATTCTACACCCATGACAACAAGATTTCGCTCAACGTCATCGAAACGAAAGAGCGGGTCATTGAATTTCGGAAAGGGGCGGTGGACATACACCTTTGTACATCAAGGATGAAGTCTAGGTGGTTGAGAGCCTCAAGCTCCTTGGAGTGAATATCCCCAGTTGCTTGTTCTGTTCCAACAAGTTGACGGCACGCCCAGGTAAGCTCACCAATGCCTCTACTTCCTCAGGATGATGAGGAAATTTGCCATGTCCACTTTGACACTCACCAATTTTTATCCATGCGCAATAAAAAAGCATCCTATCTGGATGCAACACGGCTTGGAATGGCAACTCCTCCTCCCAAGACGCAAGAAACTGCAGGGAGTTGCGGACACAGCTCTGCACATCAGGGAAGCCAGCCTTGCTCCGCGGACCCTGTCTACACTTCTCACTGCCTGGGTAAAACAGCCGACAGCATAAAAGATCCCTCCAACTCCGGACATTCACTCTTCTCCCCCGTCCAATCGAGAAGAAGACACAAAAACATGAAAGCATTTACCACTAGGCTCAAGGACAGATTCTATTCCGCTGTTCTAAGACTATTGAACGGTGCACGATAACGATAAAACAACTCTTGACCTCACATTCTACTTCGTTATGGCCCTTGCACCTCATTGCCTGCCTGCAATGCACTTTCTCTGTTACTGTAACACTTTATTCTTCATTCTATTATTGTTTTACCATGTGCTACCTCAACGACCTGTGTAATGATTTGACCTATACTGTCGGTATGCAAGACATATTTTTCACTTTACCTCGGTGCAGGTGACAAACATAAACCGATTTACCAAGAAAAACTTCAAAAAAACTGTTGGACAAGAATATAGAATGCAAAGGTTTAGAAGGTATTTGGCTAAATGCTGTCAAATGTGACACGCTTGGATGGGGCATCTTGGTCGGCATGGACCAGTTGGGCCGAAGGGACTGTATCCTTGCTGGTTGACTCGATGACGCTCCCACCCAGTGATGGTTTGTGCATTGTAGACAACACTCCCACCTGGTGGCGTTCTGTTGCAATGAAAGGACCTCCAGATGGAGAACGGGAGGGGTGTCGGGGGCGGGTGTGTCTGAGACACTGGGACACCCCTCCAGCTCCAACAACAACATCCGTGCACTTAGATGCAATCACAAGGAAGGCGAGGCAACCAATTTACTGTCTGAGGAGGTCAGGGAGTTTCGGTTTTTCACCGAACTGTCGAACAAACTTTCTGCAGATGCACTGCTGGAAGTCTCCAGGCCGGTTGCATCACGGCCTGGGACGGCATTTCGACTGCGCACGAACGTGAAAAGCTGCAGAGAGTGGTGGGCTCTGCCCAATACATCACAGGCACATCCCTTCCCACCATCGGTATTATCCACATCAGGCGATGCCTCAAGAAGGCAACGTTTGAAAGATCCCCCTACCATCCGGGCCGTGCCGTCTTCTCGCAGCTCCCATCGGGCAGGAGGTACAGATGCCTGAATTCCCCACACCACAATGTTCTTGAACAGCGACTTCCCTTCAACCATTCGGTCCTTGTAACCAACGGCACATCCCGAATCACTGCCTAAAGTCATGTCCTGGAGCAGGATGACTCTGAGGGCATTGGGCAGTATCTAGATGGAGTTAACAGGGCGACTCTCTTCAAAGGCAAAGGAACAGTTGGCAAGTGGGGGCTTTTAAAGGTGTCCTATCAATGGTCCAGGGGCGGCATGTTCCTGGCAGAGTGAAGGGCAGATGTACCAAGGTCAGGGAACCCTGGCTAACGAGAGATATCAAGGCTCTGCTCAAGAAAAAGAAGGAAACATTCATCGCCTTTCGGGAGCTGGGTACAAATGAATCCCTCGACGAATATAAAAAGTTTAAGTCCAGGCTGAAGAGGGTAATCAGGGGGGAAAGAAGAGGGTATGAGGTGGAATTGGCAGGCAGGGTTAAAGATAATACCAAGAGGGTTTTCATTACATTAACAGTGTAAGGGTGTCGAGCGAGAGACCAGCTCCTCGGAGGGACCTTCAGGGCCGCCTCTCTGTGGAGCCACGGGAGATGGCTGAAATTTTTAATGTCCGTTTCTCCTCGGTGTTTCCAACGGAGACCATCAGGGATGCCAGTGAAATGAGGGTAATAATTAGTGAGGTCTTGGATCAGATGCATATTACGAGGTAGCAGGTAGTTGCAGGCATGAAGCACATTAGCGTGGAAAATCCCCAGGGCCTGACCAACTGCACAAACGGAACTTATGGGAGGCCAGGGAGGAAATCGCGATGGCTCTTGCGGAAATACTTCCTTCATTGTTAGTCATTGGTGAAGTTCCAGAAGACTGGATGGTGGTCAGTGTTGTTCCTTTAGAACATAGAATGCTCCAGTACCGTACAGGCCCTTCGGCCCATAATGTAATGCCGACATTTTATACTGCTCTCAGTTCTATCTCAGCATTCCCTCCCACATAGCCCCCTAATTTTCTACCATTGATGTGTCTATCTAAGAGGCTCTCAAATATCTTTAATGTATCTGCCCACACAACCTCTGCAGACAGTACGTTACACGCACCCACCGCATCCTGTGTAAAAAAACTTTCCCCTGACTGCTCCCCTGTACCTTCCTCCAATCACCTTAAAATTATGTCCCCTCACGTTAGCTATTGTCGCCCTGCGAAAATGTCTCTGCCTGTCAACTCGATCCATGCCCCTTTTCATCTTGTACTTCCTTTAGTTGACCTGACAGAGGTGTATATTAAGATTTTACAAGAAGATTGTATCCCGTTGTTGAAGAGGTGCAGCAAGGTCAGGCCAGGGAACTGCAGGCCAGTGAGCATGACTTCAGTTGTAGGGAAGTGACTAGAGGGAATCAAGGACAAGATCTACCATCACTTAGATAATCAAACACCGATCAGGAAGAGTCAGCTCGGATTTGTCCGTGGGAGGACACGTTTGCCAAATCTTTTTGACCTTTTCGTAGAGGTAACAGAGGGGATAGAGGAAAGCAGGGCAGTTGATTATGTCTATATGGACTTTAGTAAGACCTTTGACAAGGTTCTACATGGCAGGTTGATCTGGAAGGTGACGTTGCATGGGATTCAGGGTGAGCTACCGAGGTGCATTCATAATGAGCTCGATGATGGGAATCAGAGAGTGATGGATGAAAGTCGATTCTCCGACTGGAGACCTGTGACTAGTGGGGTGCTCCAGGGGTCTGTGTTGGGACCTCTGTCAGTCATTATGTATGTAAATGATGTGGATGTAAATGTACATGGTACGATTAGCAGCTTTGATGATGATACTAAATTAGGGCGTCTTGCTGACAGTGAAGCAGGTTACGATGATTTTCAAAGGGATTCTGAGAGGTTCGGCAGATGGGCAGAGGAGTGGCAAATGAATTTCAATTTAGATAAGGGTAAGGTGATTATTTTGGACAGTAAAACCAGGGCAGACCTTAAACAGAGAATGGCAGAGTCCAGCCGAATGTTGTGAAGCAGAGGGATGTGGGAATACAAGTGCACAGTCCGCTGAAAGCGGCTGCGCATGTAGACAGGGTGATGAACAAGGCGTTTAGCATGCTGACCTTCCTCAGTCAGGGCATCGAGTTCGGGAATAGGCACATTATTTCCAGTTATATCAGTCGTTGGTGAGGCCGTACTTGGAATATTGTGTACATTTGTTGTCACCCTGTTATCGGAAAGTCACTGTCCAGCTGGAGATGGTGCCTAAGAGATTTACGAGGACGGTGCCAGGACGAGAGGGCCTGAGTCACAGGGAGAGGTTGGCCACGCTGGCTCTTTATTGCCTGGAGCTCAGAGGAATGAGGGGTGACCTCAACGAAGTAGATAAATCATTGGGGTAATGGATAAGGTGGGCGGTCATAGTCTTTTCTCTCAGGGTTGTGGAGGCCAAAACTAGAGGGCACAGGCTCAAGATAAAAGGGGCAATATTGAACAGTTAACCTCTTTAGCCAGAGTGTAATGAGTACGTGGAATGTTCTGCCAGAGGAAGTTGTTGAGGAGGGTACAATTTCAACACTTAAGAGAGATTTAGACATGGGAAGGGGTTGCAGGACTATGGGGGCGAAGACGTACACCTGGGACTAGCAGACAGGATGCTGTGCTCGGTATGGAGCAGTTGGGCCGACGGGCCTGTTTCCGTGCTGTATTATTTTGTGACTTCATGACTCCTGCATTCCGTTCATCTCAACCCCGCTCCTCCCTCAATCTCTGTCTAACTCTCTCTCTATTTCATTCTTCCCTCCAGTGATTGATGCCGTTTTGGGCCGTGTAAACAGCTGTGAAAGAAGACAGCGGGATACAGATCAGTTGCAGAAAAAGGCGGAAAAATTGAAGACGAGGTTTAATCCGGGAAAGTGTGAGGTGTTGGACACTGGGAGCTCAAGTGCATGGGAAAAGTACACAGTTCATGGCTAGAACTTTAACAGCACTAATGTACAGAGGGATTTGGGGGTTCAATGGCACAATTTCCTTAAAACGGCTACAGATGCAGATCGGGTCCCAAAGAAGGCGGACCGCATGTTTACCTTCATCGGTCGGGGCGGTGAGTAAAAATGTTGGAAAGTGATGTTGCGGCTGTTTAAGGCATCAGTTGCGTCGCATTTAGAATATAGTGTGCAGTTCTGGTGCTCACACAATGAGATCGACGCGGCAGCTTTAGAGATGGTGCAGAAGATGTTCGCTAGAATCTACCTGGATTGGAGAGTAAAGCGACAAGTGGAGGGTGGACAAACTTGGATTGTTTTCTCTGGAGGTTTGGAGGCTGAAGGACGATCTGATAGAAATGTCTCAGGTTAGGAGAGGCAGAGATCATCCAGAGAGTCAGGGTCTTTATCCGAGGCTGAAAATATCAAATGCTGGAGGAAGTAAGTCTCCAGAGCCTGATGAAACAAACTCCATGTTATTGAGAGAGAGAGAAGAGATGAGATTGAAGAGGCTTTGATCAATATCTTCGGGTCCACACCAGCCACTGACGATGTGCACGTGGAATGGCGATGAGTTCATGTTCCGTAATTCAAGAAGTGAAATAGGGATATTCCTGGAAACAAAAGACTGATGAGTCTCACGTAAGTGGGAGGGAAGTGAATGCAGATGTTACTTAGGGATGGGATTTTTGAGCATCTGTGAAATTGTGCATTAATTGGGGTCAGACAGTGTGGCTTTGTGCGGGGCAAGACAAGTCTACGGAGTTGATTGAGTACTTGAAGGAGGTGATGAAGTTCGTTGATGACGGAAGGGATGTGGATGTTGTCTTCATGGATTTTACTGAGACGTTTTGGAAGGTCCCAACACGATGTGAATGGTAAGACCCTTAACAGTCTTGAAGTACAGAGGGATCTTAGGGTGCAAAGGCAGAGCTCCCTGAAGTGGCTGCAGAGGTTGATAGGGTGGTGATGAAGGCATGGGGCATGCCAGCCTTCCTAGGTCTGGACATGGAATATAAGGTGGAACGTGAAGGTGCAACCCGCATTCAGATCATGCTGTGCAATTCTGGTCAGCACCGTGGAGGAGGGATGCAATTATGCCGGGAAGAGAACAGAGGAGAATCTCTGGGATTTTGCCTGGACTGGAGGATATGGCGAGAGATTGGATGGGCTGGGCTAGTTTTTACCTGCGAGATGATCTGAAAGAAATCTAACAGATTGTGAGAGGTACAGGCAGGATTGATCTCGAATATATTTGTTTCTATGTAGGCCTGTCAAAAACAAGATGTCATCGGGTCAAGGTGAGTGGAAGATCTTTTAAACAGGATCTGATTGGTGGGATTTTTACATAGATTTCGTCCCAAATCCATATCATAAATAAAAGAATTTGACCCCGCATCATTCCCGAAGTGTCTGTCACCAGAGTCTGAATCATCCATTCCAGCCATCGCCCTCGCACTGACGTTAGATTAAATAAATCAATGTTCTCGAGTTTCTATCTCCATCCTCTCATCCACAGCAAAGATTCATCTGAAAATTTCACTTTGAGGGAACTGTTCATCGTCCACAGAATTCCGGATCATACGTCCGCACACCATTGGCACTTCAGAGAGATCACAGACCCTATTCATTACAACAGGTACTTCGAGGTAGTACTGGGCAAAACAATAACTTAATGCAGAATAAAATGTTACACTTACAGAGAAAGTGCAGTGCAGGCAGAAAAAAGTGGTGGAAGGTCATAACGAGGTCGATTCTGAGGTGGAGAGTCCATCCAAACGTATGTGGAAACCGTTCAATAGTTTTATAACAGCGGGATAGAGACTGTCCTTGAGCCCGGTAGTATGTGTTTTCAGGCAATTGTATCTTCTGCCCAATGGGAGAGGGAGAAGAATGCATGTACCGGGTGGTTGGGTATAAATCTTGGACATCAGCACGCTTTTGTCTCGGTCAGTCTGCACGGAACCCGATTGTGTCACCGGGGGTTTCCCCACTGCTTTTAAAAACTCTTCATTTCGATGAAGTCTCAGAGTGTCAGTGGGAGCAGCCCCTCCGTCACTGACAAGGATTAGCAGCTACACAGAGGAAGAATATAATTCCGGAGCTGCGAATAATGTGGGATGTTACATTAACGGATGCAATCTGTAAATAGTAGAGTGTGAAGTTCTGGTCACCGATTGGAATCTGGGAACAGTGGAGTGAGGTGTTACAGGAATGGGTCGGGATCTGGAAACAGGAGAGTGCGATGTTACACCGATGGGGCGAGGTGTATTCCCATTTGCTGGCTATATTTTTTTCGGATGCTACTTGGATAACAGTAGGAGATCGGATCATCTATTTAATCCTGATTGTTCAGCCCGTCTACTTTCCCATCCTCTCTCTTGTTGCTGTTCCAGGTAAGTCCCTGTCCAACGAGTCGAATAGCAAACAGGTGAGAAGAAGTGGTCACGGGGTCCGGTAAAGAGGTCTGGTGGGTGGACTGTTCATGACGTGTTCTGGTTAATAAAGCAGAACATCTCGACGAACTGAGCTCCGGTTGAGGGAGATGCCATACATAGACCTGGTCCGTGCGCGGCGATTAACGCCTTGAATGGTGTTTATCGCTGTGTTATTTATCCTCCGCTTCTCGATGCCATCTTCTCATATTGGTGACACGTTCCCAACTACATTTATTTGTCCGATAAACCATTGCTGTCTGCACCGCCGTTCCTGTAATTCACACTCTCCTCACTGCTGCCGTGCCTGGTGATCCCAGCTGTCGGAACTCTCTACGGCAACCAGTAAACTGATATTGTTGGATTAATCAATGTTTAATTTCAATGTGGAACCTGTGGTAGCTTCGTAGCGTCTCCAACCCCTGCCGGGGTTCTACGTGCGGATTAATCAAACCGCGCGCCGGGAACCTGGGCAAATTTCACCACAATCTCCAGTGTGGCTGCGTCATGTTCCCAACCAGCAGCAGGTGGCGGCCCTGACACACAGACGCTGGCTCACAGGGTGAGAAATAGAAGGAGAACCCGGGGCTGATTCACTCACAACGAACATAAAGTCACTGCATAAAGAGCAGGAAGAGTGATGGGTCTCCAACCCATTCTCACCCCCGGTCACCATAAAATGATCAGCGACGTTCTCACACAGCACTGAGCAATGATCAGGATCAGGAACCTCGGCTGATTCCGCATACTGAAGAGGTCAACCGAAGCGCAGATGGTGAGGACTTTGATCTTTATGAACTGGAAAACGTAATGAACTGTTCACTGGTCAGACATCTCTAGCTGACCAAGGAACCACCGCTTTTCACCTGTCTGTTGATCGAGGTGATGCCGTTATTTACCAGTTACTGGTTGTTTTCACTGACCTATATTCCCGGTCTCCAACAGACAACCCCGGTATCGGGTACATCCACCTCCAACTCTGAATCCAAGAACAGGTTTCCACATTTGATTTCCCTCTCTGTGAATCTGCTGACGTTGCTCCAATCCCGCTGTCATGTTTGTGCTTATTTCCCTCCTCACAGTCAACGTGTTGACGATTGCGGTAATGTCGCGGGGAAAGTGTGGTCTCTCCAAAGGCGTCACTCTGTACCTGGTGGCCATGGCAACGGCGGATCTACTGGTCGTTTTCCTCGACCTGATCCTGAGGCAGATTCCGATAGGTTATCGGACAGCGTTTCTTGAGGTATATCCCCGTGTGTAATATCCACGCCGTCCTGCTTCACGCAACCATCGACTGTTCTGTCTGGTTCACCGTCCCTTTCACCTTTGATCGGTTTGTGTCCATTCGTTGTCAGAAGCTGAAAGCGAAATATTGCACCGGGAGAACGGCGGCTGTGGTTCTGTGGACGGTGACCGTACTGAGCTGTTTAAAGAACATTTTCTGGTATTTCATGCTCTCAGGAGACTACCAGTTTATTACTTTTCCTTGGTTTTGCTGGGAAAGAGTCGGTGTTCTGTTCTCAGTGCTTTGGAGCACAGTCGAGTTCCTCCATTACCTCCTCACGCCTGTGATCCCATTTGTCCTCATTCTCCTGCTCAATGCTTTGACCATCAGGCACGTTTTAGTGGCGAGCAGAGCCCGCAGGAGACTCCGGGGTCGGAGCAGTGGGGAAACTCCCAGAGACCCGGAGATGGAGAGCCGCAGGAAATCCCTCATTTTACTGTTGGTTGTGTTGGGGAATTTCATCCTGTTGTGGGCGCTGTTTACTGTGAATTCTGCGTGGTTCCGATTGGCTTACATTTCTGCGGCTTGGCTTCCACCTGGTAGCATAAAGGAACCGGGCGTCATGCTGCAGCTCCTGAGCTGCTGCAAAAACACGGCTCTCTACACTGTGACCCAGACTAAGTTCCGGGAGCAGCTGAATGAGGCGGTGAAATCTCCCCTCACTCTCATCGTGAGATGCGCTCACTACTCAAAGAAACTGAGAAATCCGTGCCGCTCCCCCGCCTGAACCAACTCCGTCTCTCCCACTCCAAACACACTGGGGGGAAACAGGTAGAATCAGGCCGGGATTTGTGAACTTTGTTTTGTTCTAAATGAGCTTCTTTCCTTGAACAAATTGTGTATAATTCATGTTTAATTTGTTTCACTTGAGAGTGCTGCTGATATAACGCGACGTGCCTGTGATGCCACTGCAACTACGTTTTTCATTGCAGCTGTGCGGTCGTGCACTTGTGTTTCTGACAATAAACTGGACCTTGACTTTGACTTTGAATTGTCTGAGGTTGGCTCTTGTCAGCAGAATAACTTTACGCTGTTTGAGGTTTTAATTATCGGATCCAGAGACCTGGGTTAGACAACAATGTACAGCACAGGAACAGGCCCTTCGTCCCCTGATGTTGTGCCGGACTAATTAAACAAGTTTTTAAATGCTTATTTAAACTCAGCTTTTTTGCCTACACAATGTCCGTAACCCTCCATTCCCTGTGTATCCATTTGCCCCAATCGTGTTTACGTCCACCGCCACAACTGACAAAGCAATCCAGACACCCAGCATCCGCTGTTAAAAAAAACCTGCCGCACACATCCCCTTTGAATTTGTCGCCTCTCACCTGAAAGGCATTTACTCTGGTATCAGACATTTCTTCCCTGAGATAAATTTACCGTCTGTCTACTCTATCTGTGCCTCTGGTAATCTTATGAACAGCTCTCAGTTCTCCCCTCAACCTCCGACGCTCCAGATAAAACAACCCAAGTTTGTCAACTTCTCCCAACAGCACGTTCCCCATAATCGAAGCATCATCCTGGTACTTCGGCACTCTGATCTCCTCTCTCCCTGGTTAGGTAAAATTTTAAAGATGCCCTACTAGTAAGTAAATTACCAAAATCATTTCATGAAGCAGCTATCTCTTTAATTCTTCAAAAAGGATAGAGATCCTACTGAATGTGCATTGTACAGACCTATCTCTTTATTGAATGTGGATTCCAATTTTTTTTCCAAAATATTGGATTTTAGATTGGAAAGGGTACTTCCACAAATTATTTCTGATGACCAGATAGGATTTATTAACAATCGTTATTTGCATTTTAATATAAGGAGGTTAATGAATATTGTATATACCTTTTCATCTATAATTCCAGAATGCGTTATCTCGCTAGATGCCGAGAAGGCGTTTGACAGATTTGAATAAGAATATTTATTAAGCACTCTTGAGAAATTTAATTTCAGCCCAAATTTTATATTCGCGATTAAATTGATTAATTATACACCTATGGCTTCAATACTTACTAATAATCAGAAATCCCCCCTTTTCAGGCTTTTTTGAGTCACTAGGCAGGGCTGCCCTTTAAGTCCTTTATTATTTGATATTGCCTTGGACCTTTGGCAATTACCTTTCGTGATTCTTCAGACATACTTGGTATTACTCGTGGAAAGGGGATCCATAATATATCACTATATGCAGATGAACTGTTACTCTGTATTTCTAACCCTGAGAAATCCATCCCTGCAGCATTATCACTGCTTTCTCCTTTTAGTATTTTCTCTGCTTATAGATTAAATCTTAATAATAGTGTACATTTCCCAATAAGTATGCAAGTCCCAATTTACAGGGGATTACCATTTAGCTTAGTGACTGATTATTTTTCGTATCTGGGTGTTAAAATTACCAAGAAGCATAAGGACTTATTCAATATTACCTTTTTACCTTTAATAGATCATGTTAAACATTTGTGTACTAAATGGTCCCCATTGTCTCTGTCATTGATTGGCCGAATTAATGCGGTTAAGATGAATATTTTACCAATTTTTTTATATTTATTTCAGGCGATTCCAACTTTCATCTCGAAATCCTTTTTCGATACTATTGATTCTAAAATTTATTCATATATATTGAAGAATAAAAAAACAAAGTTTACGAGAGAAATATTCACAAAACTTAAAGAAAAGGATCGTGGTATTGTTACGATCCAGAAAAAAAATAAACACACTGAGTCATCTACCAGTGTTAAAAACTACTTTATCAATAGCTACTTATGATAACAAGAAAGATAAAAGTAAACATGTTAGAATGTTGGAAGTAAAAATGTTAAACCTTGAACATTAACCCCAAAACTAAACTCTTCGTGTGTGTGTGTGTGGCAGAGTCCCAAATTCCAAGTCCAAGAATGGTTCTTAAAGTTCAGTTCAGCAAGCCATAACGTGAAACATGAGCAAAGGCCTATTCAACGACCACCGTTTTCTGAAGATAAGACGTAGATGGAGAGAAAAAATAGAGATATTACGAAATCGTAATGTTCTACGATGGAACTCAAACGACACCTCAGTGTTTACTCCATAGTGACTTCCGCACCCCGAAAATCATCCGAGACGTGGTCGTCCACAGAAATACTTGTTTCCTTCAACAGGTTAACGACAAAGTGGACTCCACCAGATTACTCCAAATAATCCATACATGGATTGTAGTGACAGACACAGTTATTGTTTCTCATCCATCGATAGAGAATCTAGCAGGCTGGTGCCTCTCTCTTTCTTCTCTCTCTCTTTTCTTTCTCTCCTCTGACTGACTCCAACTGACTTCTTCAACAACGTCATTACGTCCCTTAGCTTCTGTTGACTTAAGCACGCCACACACACACACACACACACACACACACACACACACACACACACACACACACACACACACACACACACACACACACACACAATGCCCTATCTTATATGGATATTTACCAATAGTAACCTAATACATAACAGTATGGCTTAGCCCAACTTCGGATTTTACTATTGGGCAATTAATATCAGATATTTAATTTTTTGGACACACGGTTTAGATGTAGTTCAATATCCTCGATGTCTGTATCTTGAATATGGATCAGCGCAAGGAGCCTCATTCCCTTTTGCACTTACTAAATCGAGTAAACAAATGACTAAACCAATAGTTAAACATACAATACGCATATGGTTTCAATTTCGGTTTTTTTGGATTCAATCAATTCATTTCATCAAGTACTATTCAATCCAATTTATTTCTTTCAACCATCCAGAATTGATTTAGCATTTTATTTATGGAAATGAAGGGAATAACATGCTTTCGTGATTTATTCATTGATAACTTTTTTTTGACATTTGAACAGTTGTCTAATAAACATAATTTGCCTAGATCACATTTTTTTCGATATTTACAGATTCGAATCTTCTTAAAAGTTACCTTACCTTCTTTTCCAATACTATATAAAACTGAAATTTCGAGAAAAAATCTGAGGTTTTAATCCTTATCAGAAGGGCTTGATAGCAATAATTTATGATCTGATTATGAAAATATGTCTAGAGACAGGATAAAATTAAGAATGAATGGGGAAGAGAACTACAGATACTCTTAACCACAGAGACATGGAAGAAAATTGGACATTAGTTAATACATCTTCAATGTGTGCTAGACACTCTTTGATACAGTTTAAGTGGTTCACATGACCCATATGTCGAAGGACAAGTTAGCCTGGTTTCATCACTATATAAATCTTATTTGTGACAGATGTAATTCGGAGGTGCTTCCCTGACACATCTTCTTTGGTCCTGTCCTCTTTTGGAAAAAAATATTGGAAAGACATTTTTTAATATTATTTCAACTGTATTGAATATTGATCTACAACCCCATCCTATTACTGCAATTTTTGGGTTACAAATGATGGATTCTGGCCATCTATACGCTTCTGCTTGTCGTATGATTGCTTTTGTTACATTAATGGCCAAGTTATCCATTCTACTTAAATGGAAGTACCCTATAATTCCTACCACATTTCAATGGTTTTCTCAAACTATAACATGTTTAAACTTCGAAAAAAATAGAAGTGGTACTGCTGATCCTTCCCTTAAATTTGAGGAAGTTTGCAGTCCATTTATTCAATATTTCCATTGTTACGAACTCGGTTACTCTTGATGAATATCCCTTTAAGATAGAGGTTTGTGTGTGTGTGTGTGAGTGTGGCGTGGTTACGACAACAGAAGAGAAAGGACGTTTTTGGAGCAGTCAGTCGGAGTCAGTTGGAATCAGTAAGAGAAGGAGGAGGAGGAGAGAGAGAGAGAGAGAGATCAGCTTGCTAGTCTCTATCGATGGATGAAAACAGTAACTGTGTCTTTCACTACAATCCACGTGTGGATTTCTGGAGCAATTTGGTGGAGTTCACTTTGTGATTAACCTGTAGAGGGAACCAGGTGTTTGTGTGGACGGCCACATCTCGGATGCCTTCCGGGGTGGCAGATACTTCGGAACAAAGCAGTGGAGTTCACTTTGTTGTTGACCTGTAGAAGGAAACAGGTATTTGTGTGGACGGCCACGATTCGATTGCCAGTCGGAGTGAAGAAGTTGCGGTGGAGTCGTCACTGCTGACTAGACACTGAGGTGTCGTGTTTGGGTTCCAAAGTGGAACATTTGGAATTCGTAATATCTCTATTTTCTCACTACATTTTGTCTTCAGTCAACGATGGTTTTGAAGAGGCTTTTGTTTACGTTTCACCTTATGGCTTGCTGAACTGAACTTTAAGAACTATTCCTGGACTTGGAATTTGGGAATTTGCCACACACACAATTCGAGTTTAGTTTTCGGGGTTATTGCTTAAGATTTAATATTTTTACTTCTACCTTCCTTATTATCATTAGTAGTTATTAAATAAAGTAGTTTTTCACACTTATACATGACTCGGTGTGTTTCTTTTCTTCCTGGTTCGTAACACCACGTGACATATGCAGACTTTTTTCGAATCTCTTTCAATAACCTTTGAATATCGAAGAGCGGAGCTGACGACATAATCATGTTTTTTTATTAACTGAAGAAATATCAGTCCATTTTTTTTGGTTTGCTTTTGTTTATTATTAAATGTATATATAGATTTGGGGGGGTTTCTTTTCATATAATCAAATTTCTTTTGAACTTTTTTTTATATTACATTCACTTAGCAAAGAACGTTAGGTCCAGATTACATACTTTACTCCTTGTGAGTAGAAATTAACTGCTATTGTTTTTATGCCAATCTCTTCGTATCATATGTATAATTATTATTGTTATGTTTATTAATTTGAATTAATTTGCATTTCAATAAAACGATTGAAAAGGAAAGAAAGACAAGTCCTGAGGTCAGGATAAAACGCAATCGCTGGAGATCGGCGATACTAGCCCTAATTTGTGGCCACCGTGTCATCATTAAAACCGACAAAAAGCATAACCCGCCCCGCCGTATGCAATCCTGGCGTCTCTGCTGAATGGACAGTACTGGCACCCCGGCTCTGTGAAGAATCCAGATGTCATTCTGCACTGACAAGGAAACCTGAAACCCAGTGCAAATCGATGTCGCCTATGGACCTATGTGCAGATTATGATGCTCTGAGAAATATTCGTGTACCTTCTCCCTGCCCCGTCGCCAGCGAAATACATTCCATTTGGGCCCTGGCAGAACAAACCTCGTGATAAAATAAGAGATAGTAGAACCAGTAGGTAAGTCGGCCGCCCCAGCCTGTCCACCGTTCCAGGACATCACAACTGGTTTCCCACATCTCCATTTAACTGCACTGCTTCGATCTTCCGAGATTCCAGAATATCCAGAAATCTACCGGTCTCTCTTCTCAATGAGCTCAATTATTGTCTCTCCCTTGGATTCCAAGATAGTGAATTTCAAATCTGCAATTATTCTAAAACTGTGTCCCTTGTCCCATTACTCCCCAGGCAGGAGAAACGCCAGCCTTGCATACTGCGGGCAGAGGTATGAGTTTTGTACGTTCCAGTGATGCACGTCTCACTGTGTTATTGCACTGGGCAGGGTGCAAAGGACGATTACAGGGCTGATTCTGTGCGACATTGTTTCACACAGGACACTCGCAGGCGTTCAATCCGTACCCGCAAAACATTGCGGAAGTGATCATGTGCACTGTCTACACACAACGTCCTCACTGGTGATTGTTCTGTGACATCAGGCGTTATGGTAACGGTATCAGAGACATAATGCACTGTTGTCACAGAGCCAGTGGCACCATTTGCACATAATTTATTTTGGAGATCTCAGCATCGATGACAAACCTGGACTTATTTGCATAACATATCGCCCAAGTAAGGAGATAGCAAACTACCTTGTTAATCCACGGCTGACCTTATGATAAAGGCTCCAGTTAGTGGGGCTGGTGGTAGGCGGCAGATTTAGGCTCAACAACGGGAAAACACAGATTTTTTGTTCCAAGTGCGACAGAAAGGAATATGCATTTGTGGTGTTGTGCTTCTGCTTCCTTGATACTCACTAGTGGGACAGCTCACAAGTTTGGGAGTTGCTGTGCCGGGGTACCCTTGATAATCACAACAGGAGAGATTGCAGATGATACAGCATATACCACTGTTCGACGGAGGTCGAAAAACGGAACGCTTATCCTACTTGAGTGTGCCTTGTTTAGAATGATGCCAAACGCCGTGCGAGTGGTCGGCGTGAAATTTATCAAAGCAAGAGGAGAGATTTATCTTACGTTACGATATTAATGTTGGGAAATTAATGGTGGAAAGGGCAGCTTTCATCAACACGAGTCGTATTGGTGATAATTTTCCAGGAGTCGATAGATTCCGGCATGGTCCCGGAGGATTGGAGGGTCGGACATGTAGTTCCGCTGTATAAGAAAGGAGGGAGGCAGCATAAAGGAAATTACAGACCAATTAGTCTGACGTCAGTGGTGGGAAAGTTATTGGAATCTATCCTCAAGGATGGGGTAACGGAATACCTAAAGGTTCAAGGCCAACATGGTTTTGTGAAGGGAAGATCCTGCCTGACCAACCTATTGGCAGGGTGGATAAGGGAGAGGTGGTAGATGTTGTGTATTTAGACTTTCAAAAGGCCTTTGACAAGGTGCCTCATAAGAGACTGATTAATAAGATAAGAGGTCGTGGAATTACAGGTAGGATACCAGAATGGGTGGAACATTGGCTGGTTGGCAGGAAGCAAAGGGTGGAAATAAAAGGTGCTTTTGTTCTGGTTGGCTACCGGTTACTAGTGGTGTTCCGCAGGGGTTGGTGTTGAGGCCGCTCCTTTTTACCTTGTACATTAACGATTTAGATAATGGAGTAAATGGTTTTGTGGCTACGTTTGCGGATGACACCAAGATAGGTGGAGGAGTACAGAATATTCAGGAGACAGGTAGTTTGCAGAGAGACCTAGACATTTAGGAGAATGGGAAAGGAAATGGCAGATGAGATTCAATGTTGAGAAATGTGCTGTTGTACACTTTGGAAACATAAATAAACGGGCAGATTATTATCTAGAAGGAGAGAAAATTCAAAGCACAGAAGTACAAAGGGATTTGGGGGTACTCGTGCAGGATACCTCAAAGGTTAACCACCAGGTAGGATCAGTGAAAAAGAAAGCGAATGCTATGTTGGCATTCATTTCGAGAGATATAGTGTATAAAAGTAAGGAAGTGTTGATGAGGGTCTACGGGGCACTAGTGAGGCCTCATTTGGAATACTGTGTGCAGGTTTTGGCCCCATATCTTAGGAAGGATGTGCTGATGTTGGAGAGGGTTCATTGGAGATTTACGAGGATGATTCCCGGAATGAAAAGGCTTACGTATGATGAGCGTTTGTTGGCTCTTGGACTGTACTCACTGGAGTACAGAAGAATGAGAGGGGACCTCATAGCGACATTTAAAATGTTGAAAGGAACGGACAGATGTGGCTAGGCTAAATTACCTTGGTGGGTGAGTCCAGGACCAGAGGGCACAATCTTAGAATTAGAGGGTACAGGTTTAAAACAGAGATGAGGAGAAATTTCTTTAGCCAGAGGGTGGGGAATTTGGACTGAGTCACCGCGTAAATAAATGTGTTCGTGCAGCAGCTGAAATTCTGCAGCAACGTTCCAATTTGTAAAAATATAAACTCAGAGTCAGTCCATTCCAGGCCTGTGATCTGATAAGAGATAAAAATATAACACTCGTCAGCCACAGCAGGATAAAGCTGCCGGAGAGGGTGAAGAGCAAAATCACAGACCTCCTCCTGCTCTCCATCTCCGGGTCACTACAGTTCTCTCCCTTACTCCGACCCCTCAGCCCCTTACGGACCCGACTGGCCACTAAGATGTGCCGGACTGTGAAAGCGTTGAGCAGCAGAACTACAGAGAAGGGAAGGAACGGAGTTAAAACCGTATCGATCCAGTCAAATATCACCCACCCAGGTTCAGTAAAATAACTTGGTTTCCATCGACAGAACCACGATACGTTATCAATGATCTCTCTGGGTCGATATGCAAAGTAGAAGGGAATGTTTTTCAAAGAGAGAACAATGCCGGTTGTTGCAAGAACCGCAACTGCAGTTTTGCCGGTGCAATATTTTGTCTTCAGCTTTTGACAACAAATGGTGACAAATCGATCAAAGGTGAACGTGACTGTGAACCAAACGGACCAGTATGTTGCTACACGAGGCAGTACACGGACAACAATGCACACGGGGGTGATGTCCAGGAAACTGACTGGGAAATAATAATAATTAATCTGAAGCAAAATGACTTCCGTGATAATGACGAGTAGATCCGCCACTGCCATGGCCACCAGGTAGCGAGTGGTGCAGGTGGAGAGACCGCAGTTTCCCTGGGACAGGATCGATATCGCCACGAAATTCACTGGAGAAAGGGAAAGCAACAAACGCATGATATCAGGTTTGGAATCCTGACAGTTATTGCAACTATAAGAAGACCAAAAACGGCTCAGCCTGTCTTCTGTCTGGTCGATTTCAAGGCAAAACAGAATCGCCGATTGACGGCGAAGTAGGCAGGAGTACCCGGCATTGGAGGCGGTTTTATCTCTCACTGGCAGCCTCCAATGACCGACTTTGCAAATTCATTTGGCGCTGACTGTGCTGCCCTCTGAAAACTCAGTATCTGACGTAATATGAGGGTTATTTTCAACTGGGAGTCAAGCATACCGTTACAAGGCGACCGACACCCACTAAATACAACATATCCTCTGGCACCTGCAACATATTCCAGTTGGTTACCCACAAAATGTGTAATTCAATGATGATGTACTACTCGCCGCCACTGGTTCCGGTGACCCACTCCAGTTAAGGAGCCACACTGATTACAATGACATTGCATAACTAACACCTGGTAGTATGTACAGCGAGAGCTGCTGCCCTGAGTTTTGGGACAGCAAAGCAGTTGGACCCACTAAGCGTAATAAAGCGCTTTAGAATTTCCGCCGAATTAGAAAAATCTGAGATTTATTTTCAGATAGCGAAATGTAATTCAGCACATGCGGCTGAAAGAAGTAATAGAAAGAACGACGGTCTGTAGAACGGACACCGATTTAAACGGTTTGTAACATTTTCATAAACAGAGCGAAGACAGGTCACATCCAGAGGTAGACAAATTTAGTTGTTATGTTCAATTACCAGGAACACCGATTAAAGCAATAATCACATACAACATTTTCTCGACAGTGCGGTATGTTGCCAGCATTTTCTAAGTGAGGCTTTGATGGAAGCAATTTCGTGCAATGAAAGTTTCACTCGCAACGCTTTTATACCCTTCGGGACTTGGTGGAGACTTGAGGATTTCATCATATTTAAATAAATAGAACACAGTTAAATTATGTAGAACAAAGAGATGACGACAACGGATTTAAATCCCTGCTGCGACAGATCGTGTTTGGTTCTGAGATTTAATTGCGGAACTCGAAAGACGGAAAATATGATGTCATACAAACGGGTGGACAGTGACAGCGACATTCTTCCAGTAACGGAAAAATTGTTTCATATCCCATCAGGTCCATCTCTCAACCTCACATTGTCTGATTGATGCCCTTCAATCAGCTTCATTCAGCAATGCAATTCCAAATGCAGGTTCTCTCTGAGTGCACTGACTGTGGTGCTTAAAGGCGGATGTTGTGTACATCTGGTCCAGGATGAAAACAAACCAACCTAATAGATTAACCTAATTTCTGATACAATTACACAAATTAACAGAACGCTCTAACGTATTGTTCACCTAAAGAATAATATATACAGTATATTCAGAATGCTTCAGACATCGGTACTGTACTACAGTACAGTATTGTGCTGCAGTCTCTCAACGAGACACAGCTGATATGACGCTCAGTCTGACTGCTCTGATTAAGTTATATCAGTTCATGCAGTAGACTGTAACCGCCAAAATTATCGATTGAGACGATCTAGCAAAAGCTCAAAGACTCTAAATATATCAACGCTTGGTTGAAAAATGCGACTGAAGAAGGGCATTAGCAATCAGAAAGCCTGAATAGAGAAGTACAGATTGTCAATTATATCGAGTTCCAATAGTGAACCCAGGCTGTAGATCTCAGGTGCGTCCTGAAAATAAAACATATAACAGCTCAGCTTAAGGCTGCCCCTCATACTGGCATAAGCCTTGAAATTGATCGCGGTGCACTGCACGTTTTTGGAATCTACAAAAACGAAGCTCGACTAACACCCACTCAAACTCAACTACTTGCACACTGCAACAGGAAGCATACTGGGGAGCAAGGAAGTCCTCTATAAACTATCCACATAAATTCTGACTGCATTCATGGAGAGACCCTCCACATGTTCACAAATTATCCTTTTTCCGTGAGAATCAACTGAAAGCCGACGGATCCGTCGTCTTGGAACATATGAGGAATCGCTCTTGAAAATTAATGTAGCTTTAGGAATTATGGGTTTTCATCCTCTAATATAGAACGATTCACACCAGTTGCAAGATGGCTATCGGTCAACGTCGTGGATCTTTAGTTTGAAAGTCCAGGAACCAGCGGACTGATGTCACTCACCTGATTGCACATCCGAATCTCCTATATGGCTTGATCACACTTGTCATCTTAGGCTCATCCGGACCTTTGTGGTCGCTTGATCTCACCCCCAACTATGTCGTGTTACAAATATTCCCCGTATTCTGGTCTACCTGTATCAGCTGGCCTGCGCCAACACTCCTGTACAGCCTGATACATCTTCCCTGCACAGCCTCTGGCGAACAGGATGAACTGAGATTTCAGGTGTGACCATCCTGGAGCATGAAGATAACTCAATGGACAGTGTTGATTGAAATAGCTGACAGAAACTGAACACGGGTGAAATCTTTATAGCTGGGACATAACGTCGCTATTTCTCGGAGAAGATGGGTAATGTTTCCAGGAAATTAGTCAATTTGTTTCCCAAGTTTGACCGCAGGTGGGATCGCGTGTGAGCTCAGTCCCAAGGAAAGAAACGAAAGCCGCTGTTTCGGATCAGCAAAACGTAAGGAGCCGTAGTCAGAAGAACAGCCAAAGCAGTCACATCAACCAGGCACTCAGCTTACCTTGTAAATAACTAGAATGTCAATGTGAGTTTCACTCAAACCACAAGAGCACAAGAAAAATAAACCAAGTCACTCGGACCCTCAAGCCTGCCCGTTATGAAATGCCAGAATCCCATTGCTGCCACCCCCAGATGTTTTAAGACATTATCCACCTGAATGATAAATAGTTGCAATGAGGTAGCCTCAACAACTCTTGTGGGCTGGAAAATTCCAATGGTTCTCCAGTCTCCGCGGGAAAGAAGACAGAAACATCTGTTCACTGCATTTCACAGTGCACGTTTTTAATTGGGGAAGCAAAACAAGACGTCCATTAAACCTGCCGCTCTAAAAGTAGGCTTCCTCTATTTGGAATTGGGGAGAAGAACAAAAGGAACCAACACTACAGCAGATGCTGGGACATCACTGGGACACAAATAATTAAGTACTTCTGTGTATGCAGTTCATTCCTTTAAACTTGCGAAAAATTGCATTGGGCAATGGACATCCTCAGAGGTCCTGTATGAGACGGCAACTTCAATCTTAAATTTTCAATAGTGAATGGCAATATTACTCCACGCGATTGGGTAATTCCCGAAATTACGTTTTAATGAGCCTAAAATACCTGGGGATTAATACAAAATATCATTTTGAATTCTGTCAGGAAGGATGTAGGAAGGAGCATTTATTGCATACTCTTGGACGTCACTTTATCTGTAGAGACCTTCGATGATTTATTTCCATTGAATATGACAATTCCCTGAGTCGTGATGAAATCCTCGTGCAGCGGCTTATTCCATTTAACTGTCAACTGAAAGCCGAAACATGGCTTGCATTAGATGACGTGTATCCTTGACAATTGATTCACGTGACACAGCGCTAGGTTTGTGAGTATATGTGCTTCTGAGTGACTGGGTGAGAGAAGGTGAGGCGAATGTGTTTAGGTCATCAAAACACGGACGCCAGGCGTGCGTATCTTGAATCATTGATCAGCTGGTAAGTAGATGCTTTAATGGACTTTTGAAATCGAAGGGCGGGAGACTATTTGCAATTAGTATCTATGGAATGCAATAATTCTGTTTAAAAATGGACCGTTTCAAAATGATTCATGTTCACCTTTGCAAAGCGTCCCCCTGTAATGTTTGTTCTCTTCGAATATTATCCAAGGTACAGGTATGTAATTGAGAAAGTTAAGAAGGTACAATCGTACAAAGAAACCGCAAAATCCCATTGTACATGACGAGAAAGTGGACAGAGAACACGTATAAGGAAATAATTATACAGATACTCTGGATCAACAATACAGGCGGGCACCTGCTCCTTGCTTGCATAATCCATGAGCATTTTTCAGTATTCTGCAGCTGCGATCATGATATGGAACTCTCAAAAATGAACGACTGCATTATGGAACTGACCGATTCATGGAATATAAATTCGAGAACTTTTATTTTTCTACGAGAAATAAAATGCTACTTTACGAATCTTTATTTTAATCATGGACTGATTGTTACTAAAATTAACCATGGGAGATACTGCAAATATTTCCGTCACTGAGGTTCAGAATCAGAGTCAGAATAATTATCGCTGACAGATAACGTGAAATCTGTTGTTCAGCGGTTGACAATTCATACCTGCCCATTATTTTAAATATTGCCATATATATGCCACGCGATGACATTATTGCACACCCAATCAAGAGAATAAGGATGATATACCTGTAAGAAAAATCGTATTTAAGGGACCAGCTTCGTAGAGCATGTAAAGTTAAATTAAGTTCCATCTCAACATTAGCACAACTCTGCACTTGTTGTTAAATCCCACCTGATGGTTCCATTACATTTATTATTCGACACCTGCTAATTAAGGGAAATAACAGAAAAACAAGCCCTCGGTTACGGTTACGCTGCAAAACCTGTGGAAATCCTGTAAATACGAGGGGCACAAACATGAAAATATCATTGGAAAGTGGACATCGGCGATTCGCCCTCAAAACAAGGAAGTAACAGCTAAAAACGACGTTGTAATTTTAAAAATGTTTATGCAGAAATAAAAATATTTACGGTTTATTATTGCAGTTGCATATTAATCCGACATCACAGTGTTTCAACATGTTGATTACAACGTATTCAATTAGCGATAAATAAATATTACCAGACCATAGTATCGAGATACATTGACTTGTGTTCATTCAGGTCAGAAATGGTGCGAACTGCAGAAAAGGCGTTGAAGCAGGAATGCATTTAAAACGCGCAGGCTGAGAAGGTCAGATAATTAGCGAAAGTCGACCAGGTAAGGTTTTTAAACCCGGTGAATTGGTGAAAAAACATCGATTAACAGACAAAGAACAATTGATGTGTGGAAATATCTGAAGGTTCCAGTCAATGAAAAGAGAAGAATTGTGAAAAGGAGACATTGGAGTGCATGTTGGAAGTCCGGGATAAGAGGTGTCTCAGCTCTAGAAGACAATGCACGAATCAGATCAATTAAAAATCTAATCTTGAGTGAAAAGTTAAAATATATTGCCAACTCGAGGTACACACTGACATGTGGGGTAAGTGGGTGTCGGCATAAAGAAGGATCAGGGTGAAACAGGCCAAAGAAATTTGGCACATCCCGTTTGACAAACAGCAGCATTTATCAATGCACTACAGAAAGCATCCTATCGAGATCCATCACGGTTGGTATGGCAACTGCTCTGCTCACGACCGCACGAAACTGCACAGAGTTGTGGGCACAGCCCAACACATCAAGGAAACAAGCCTCCCTTCCGTGGACTCTGTCTATACCTCTCATTGCCTTGGTGAAACAGCCAGCATACTTAAAGACCACACAGGTCATTCTCTCTTCTACCCTCTCCCATGCGGCAAAAGACACATCCTGAGGGCACATACAGCAGGCTCAAGGACAGCATCTATCCCACTGTTATAATACTACTGAACGGTTCCCTTATACGACGAGAGGGACTCTTGATCTCACAATCTACCTTGTTATGACCTTGCACCATATTGTCCACCTGTACTGCATTTCCTTTGTAGCTGTCACACTTTCTATTCTATATTTTTTTACCCTGCACTATCTAAATGCACTATGTAATGAACTGGTCCGCACAAAGGGTATGCAAGGCAAGTTTTTCTCTGTACTTCGGTTCAAGTGAAAATAATAAACCAATATCAACACTAAAAGCATTCCTGCAGGAAACAAAACGGGCCGAGGATCCGGTGAATGTCCAGATATAAAGCCAGTCAATTCGTTTGACGCTGATGACAGTGATGTTGTTCGGAATTTCAATCAAACAAGAAATGAAATAGCATGGGATCTCTCAAACATTTTCTAATGCCCTGTGTCTAGTCATGTCATACTGTGTGCTGCGGATCACTTGAAACGGACTAGTATTTGGAGTGAATGGTTTCAGATGTTGCCGGCGAATGCCAGATTAGACTCAGGCTGCTCGAGGTAAATCAGTTCTGAGAAACAAAGGAATAGTGGGAAGAATGACGTGTCAGCGGCTATAAGCCTGCTGGGAGACGAAGTCGACTCCGCGACTATCATGAGCTCAATGGATCTTGCCGTCTCCTCAAGACTGCATTTGCCAAAGTGGTGAGATTTATTCAGGAGGAAGGAAATGAATGGACCAATAATTTGCAAACCAACCAGATAAAAATCTCCAAAAACGATGGAAGAATGGATTTATTGCTCGAAGGTCAGGTTTGGAAGTTTTGATTTAGAAGAGCTGTGTGGCGGTGCCATGGCGAGTTGATTTGAGATGAACTTTGAAATTGAACTTTCATTACTGAAACGAAGGCGTTTAGTGATCACTTTTTCCCACACCCTGATGGGAGGGAAGTAACGGCCTTCGTTGACATCTCCTCAGAGAGCAAAGATGGAGAAGAAATCCTGTGAATTGATAGAACAATGGCACATTCTGGGTATTAAAGAGAGGGATTCTAAATGTTGAAGCATGGGTTAACTTTGACAAACTCTGTCGGTCCAATAACACTGTTGTTTTCTATTTAAATTTGAATGTAGAGAAAGAACAGTATCACAACATATCTGAATTAATGTCACTGATGGACACGGTAGTGAACCGGTTAGCGTAACGCTTTACAGCTGCAGCGACCCGGGTTCAATTCCGGCCACTGTCTGTTAGGAGTTTGTACTTTCTCCTCGTGCCTGCGTGGGTGTCCTCCGGGTTCTCCGGTTTCCTTCCACATTCCAAAAGAAGTACAGGTCAGGAAGTTGTGGGCATGCTATGTTGGCGCCGGAAGCGTGGCCACACTTGCGGGCTGCCCCAAGAACACGACGCAAAAATATGTATTTCACTGTATGTTTCGACATTCATGTGACTAATAAAGATCTCTATCTATCTATCTATCTATCTATCTATCTATCTATCTATCTATCTATCTATCTATCTATCTATCTATCTATCTATCTATCTATCTATCTATCTATCTATCTATCTATCTATCTATCTATCTATCTATCTATCTATCTATCTATCTATCTATCTATCTATCTATCTATCTATCTATCTAATCTTATTTCAGAGTTCGTTAACAGTGGTAAAACTAAGAACAAAGGGAATGATTTCTCTTGGCGAACTTTGTGTCTTTGTGGAAGTCAGCCAAATGATTACTTGGAGTTGTATGACGATCACGTCCTGCTGCTGGGAAAACTCAATGGGCGTTCAGGTGTGATAGGTTGCGAGGGAGGCATCTAACTGCGGAGATACATGGTGAATTCACAGTTACCTTACAATCGCAAATCATGAAATTATAAATTCTGATCTAGAGAGAGAGAGAGGTGTGGAAATGATAACATGACGTCTGAAAAGCAGAAATAAGGCAATGCATGAATATAAAATTTAAGCAGGGGGGAAGATGCCTGTATGTCATGGGCAGAGGAATATGGAAGAAAATGTGAGGCAAATATTGTTCTCACCGATACTGAGGGAGCCTCCCGTTTCTTTTGAAGAAACACGGAGACCAAAGACCACCATGCTCTATCGATAACGATTTGGAGGACTGGAGAGGACGCCTATACTTCTCACGAAAGGAGGCTGATTGTCCGAGAGAGATGTGGTGACTCAATGATACAAATCTACCGTTGGTCCGGACTCAGAACAATGGTACAAGAGCTTTCCCGCACCATCGATTCGGTCTCCACTATTAGTGTACAATAAATTCAGAGGAAGTAAATGGATATGAGGGAATGTTGGATGCTGACGGAAAGTTGAAATCTGTGGAGTTCTCCCAAGTGCTGGAAATGTGAGCTGGCGAAGCGGGAGGCGGGAAAAACAGCCAGTTGGATGCAACAAGTGTCTGCGCTGACCTGGAGAGTAGAGCAGTGGGTCTGTGTGTGGCTCCACGGCCTCCATAACTTATCTATGATCACCAGTCCTCTGTCGTGAACGGGTTGTATCAACAGTTTGCGCAACAGTCATATTCGAGCGGCAGTTACCAGAAGAGGTTTCGAGTGACGCTCCTCCAAAAAAGCGGTATATTTACCAACGAGGATGCCGGAATAATCGACAGGAAATCCCCACTAATGAATGAACCCAGATTTAGATGGGTTTCCGAAGACAAGGACTGATAAGAATGAAGAAGAATGGAGCAGATTTATCCCACGGAAGTGCATTAGTGAAGGTAAAGGGACACGGAAAATTCTCAAATTAATCAAAGCGGTAGAGGTAAAGGCAAAGGATGCTAACCAGCACATTATTTTGGAACACAAGGACGAAGCCCTAGTTTCCCAAATCAATCACGTCAGGCTTTCGAGAGGACGATTAATATTCAGAAGAAACATTGTCTGTAACAGATAGAGACAAGTTAAATTAGGGGATTAATTAAAAATGTTCAATGATATATTTACGGAAACAATCCTGAGAATTTGAGTTTCTGTCCGTTGAAAAGTCCTGTCCATATACACCAGCTGACATTTGTTCGCAATTAACGTTGAATATACAGGGATGCATTCGGTGACCCCATATATGCAGACAAATAATAACCCATTAGTCCAGTACTAGGATAGTAAATGAACAAATTGGACGGTTAATCAGCATTACAAATGTACCGAACGAAACCCTCCGCTGTGGAATGAACTGCCGCTGGTGTGGGGAGGTTCACTGACAGTGTATCGTTTTACAAAACACGTGTCCAACAGTTCGGCCTTGTTGGGACAGGGAACATTCCTTGTGCGGTTAATCGATGAGCTGAGGGAGGCGGGAGCAGTGTTGTGTGTGCGATGCAGCGAGCAGCTAGAAAAGAAACATGCTGCATGTCGAGGGGACGGCGAGTATCTTGTTATCACATGATAAGCACTGACCTCGTAGGGAGGAATAACATGCCCAATAAACCAAACTGACTTTTGCTTTGTACAATGTTACGTCACCAGAATGGGAGGAGAGCGTATCAGGTACATTGGCACTGGAATGAGAGAGAAGTTTGAATCGATCAATGCGTTAACAGGGAGCTGGATAAGAATCATGAGCCGTTGTGGTTTGGGGGTTGTGTGGTTCTCCGAGGAACAAAATCGATCATTTTACCACAATAACTACACATATCGCTTCGCCATGAAAGATCTTTTCGTCTCGCAATGCTATAGTTGACAATTGCCGGCTGATTCGTTTACAGAGGCCGGAGTCACAGCGACAGGATAGAAGTTATTTATCAAATCGAAGTAAAGTATGATGACAACATTATGCAAGAACACTATCATTTCTAACAGAAATGAAAGCAGAATTTAAGCTATGATTTACCGGCAGGCTGTAGAAACCATAATGAGTCCTTCATGGAGTTTCAACTACCTGGTGGGTTCCTTGGATGGGTTAGTGAAGTCCCCGAAATGGGACATCTGGGCAGCGTGAATTTTTGTCTAAGGTCAGCATGCAGAACATGACACAAGTTAACAGAATAGGGAAAACGTGCATTTCTATCCCAGCAAAGCCATCTACCAATGAAGAATAAACACTCCACTGCATTGTTCTTGACGAACTCTCAGGAGCAAAGAGCATGCCTATTACCGTCCTTTGGTCAGCACAAGGACACGCAGGACCACTGTGCGGAGATACGGCAAACGCTTTGTAATCAACAGTTTATGTCAAGATTTCTCTGTGTCGTCACGAAATCAATTTCCATATTCTCCGCTGAAAGTAACACAGTGCCATGAGGTCGATTCGAACAAATACCTTTATTAGCAGTGCACCGCTAGGAGAATTCCCTTCAGCACTCACTAAGAGTCGCATCCCGAGTTCTCTCAGTACAAAAGGGTAGACAGAGATTTATACAGGTATTGTCACGCACACTTTAATGAGTCAGGTGCCGGAGTTCTTGGTTGAGCAGGAAACGGACAAAGGACTACTGCAGATGGACAAAGAGCAGCCTCACACCACAGGTTCAGCTAATCATTTTGCAATCGGGTGAGACAAAGGCAGGTATCACCTTCATTGTTTGAGACAGCCTTCCCATTTCCCGTTAAGATTGACCATCATCTCCATAGTCAAGCATAATGGGAATCCAATTAAGTTCCAGACACAGCAATTACCACACAGCACCCAGCCCAGGTAAGCAGTGGTGTGGCTGTTCTGGCCTGAAGGACACTTTTTAAATCAGTATTTCGAGCAGCCATAATTCTCATCCGTCTTAAGATATCAATACAGTTCTAGTTCATTAATCCTACACCTCCTCATTCCCCCCTTTTTATCATTTCATGATAAACGAGAGCGGCGCTGAGAACGGGGCCGAGAGCTTATTAATAAGGACCTTGCAACAAGTATTTAGACAGGCCAGCACCACACAGTATACTATTATAATCACGATTAGTCCCACAGCTCCATGCAGCAGGTATGATGCCCACGATCCTCCTAGCAGCCACCCCAACCAACTTTTCCCTCCTGTAAATCCCTGTCTAAAGCTATCTACTTGTGTCTGAATGTCCTGAATGGCATGGGAGATGTTGTAGGACTCGTCTCTCACGTTGGTGATGCATTTGTCCCCAACTATAGCACATACTCCTCCTTGCTGAGCCAACTGGTAGTCCACAGCATACCGGGTCTGCTGGGCATAAAGTCGAAGCTCTGCCAGTTCTCTGTTCACTGCCTTCAGGCCCCCCATAGTACTGTTTCCCAGTGCAGCCAGTCCACAAATAAGGCAGTTCCGGTTTTTTGCGGCTATAGTTCCTGCCGAACCCCCCAGAGAGAGAGTACTCAGGAATCCATAGCCTAACGATGCTAAGGGAGATCCCAATGACATAGGATCCCTCCAATCCTCACAGAACTCCTCACTAACTGACCGCACCACGTCTTCGTCGGACATGAGCCTTCTGGGGGCAGGGGACCGTGACCGGCCCGATCGTTCCTATTGCAAACCAGGCTTGTAGAGTGGGGGTGGCTGTGGTGTAAGTGCCATTAAAGAGGAACACATACCCTTCCTTAGCCCGGGAGCAGGTTACATTACCCGATTGCCGTGGACTGGGCATTTGAGAATACCAAGAGATCCCGGCAACATATCTCCCATGCTGCCTCAGGTAATTCTCCCTGGTTAGCCATTCTAAGGAGACATTAGACAATCTCACGTGGGTCCCGTTCCCTTCTCCACAAACCCATCGCTCTCCTGCAAGTAACGTAGCACACCTGGTGGCAGCGCACTCACAGCTAGACCATCCCCCTTTAAACCCGCAATTCCTCCCTGTACAGGTAGTGGCGGCACATGCTATCGTATGCTGTACAATTGCTAACCCACAACCTCACCCTGTGCCGATGAAACAGTGGGAGAAGGACTGGTGGTGGGCTGTACTACTAGGTCCTGTTGCTGTTCGTTGCAAGCATTTACCCGGCAGCACCCTCCTGTAAGTTCCCATCTATCCAACACACATTGCTTTTGAAAATTCATACTTTAAGAGGGCTCTGGGGCTCCAGCTTGGTGTGGCTATAAAAAGGCCTTCCACTGACTCTGCCAAGGGGTAACAAACGGTGCGATTCCCATGTAGCTGCATATGTATTTTGTAAAACAAATTATCCTCTAACGCCCACACAAGTGTACTGGTAATAGTGAGGAGTCCGAATTTAAAAGGTATTAGCTTTCCTCCGGGGGCCATCGTTTGCAGTCGCTCAGATGAATCCAACGTTCCTGGCCTTTTACTTTCACAGCTGTCGGTGTTTGGAGTAGTACCTGGAAGGGGCCTTTCCACCGAGGTCCCAGTTAAGGGCGCTCCCAATCCCGTATCAGTACTGAGTCTCCGATTTCCAGGTCAGGCGATTTTGTGTTCTGCCCTTCAGGTGGTTTAAAGGCACTCTCCACCTGCGAACGAAGAATCTTTAAAGAGGATGTAAATTGTCTGAAATACCTTTGTAGTTCATACCCCATGATATTAAGGTCAACCTGGGTGGGGGATTGGGTGGCAGCCTCCCATGGGGTTCTTACCGGACGACCATAGACAATTTCAGCAGCCGATACCCCGGTGGCTGCGTGGGGAGTGATTCTCATATGGTATAATGCTAAGGAGAGAACCTTCAACCAGTTTAGACCTGTCTCTGACACTAATTTGGTTAGTTTATTCTTCAGGGTTCTGCTGACTGAGGGTGGTAGGTGCAGTGGAACTGCTGTTCGATATGCAATGCCTCGCACAATTCCTTATTTATTTTCCCTATGAAGTGGGGGCCATTGTCAGAACTTATTCCGTCGGGGTACCCGAAACCTTGGTATAACCTCTGTGAGCAATAACTTTACCACTGTTGAGGCCTTATTATTGGTGGTTGGAAAAGCTTCAATCCATCTACTAAATACATCAACAATAATAAGATAGTACTAGTAACAATGTACACGCGGTAATTCAATAAAGTCGAGTTGTATGCATTCAAAAGGACCACCTGGCAAGGGGGTTTTGCCTGGGTTGCACTTCACCCCTTTCCCAGCATTGGTTTGTTGGCATATCAAGCACGACCGTATTTTGCCTTGTGCTGCTTCCTCCAATCTGGGGTGCCACCAGGTACGTAGTAAAATGTTACTCATTCCCTCCTTGCCAAGGTGGGTGTCAGAATGTAGGCAGTCAATAAGCATTGGTAACAAAGAATAAGGTAGACATACTTGACCGACTGGAGTAACCCAGAGTCCATGTAGCGCAGAGTGCGTATACCCGTGCGCCTTCCACATTTGTTTTTCTGAGTCAGGGGCGTCCCCCTGTAAGTGCTGCACAGTGACCATGTCTGGGGTGCCCGGCGTTGCTATCTTTGGCTTGCAAACAACTGCTTGTTTTTCCATAGTGGAAACGGTTTTAGACCCCTGGCGTGCTGCCAATTTCGCTTCTATATCTGCCCTGTTATTGCCCTGGGTTACTGGGGAGGCATCTGAAAGGTGAGCGGAGCATTTAATGATGGCAAATTTGTTTGGGAGGAGGATGGCTTGGTGGAGGCTCTTTACATAAACCGCAATCTGTATGGGGCTACCTGTAGAGGTGAGAAATCCCCTGTGTGCCCAGAGTTGGCCAAAATCATGGGAAACTCCAAAAACATAGCGGGAGTCAGTGAAGACATTAGCTACTTTGACCTTGGCTAAAATGCAAGCTCGGGTCAGGGCAAAGAGTTCTGCTTATTGGGCAGAGACTGGGGGCTGCAGAGATGCCGATTCCACACTCTGGGAGTCGTTAACCACAGCATAGCCGCGAAGGCGGATGCCCTGTTCAGAAATGTGGGAACTACCGTCGACGTGCAGGTTTAAGTCGGCTGACTGGATGGCCTTATCTGAAAGTTGTAGGATTAATGGTCGTACAGTAAGCAAAAGTGAGGAGTGGGTTATTCAGGAGTGCTACCTCGTATTTGTTTAAGCGGGCCTGGGTAAGGTGTTGCGTCTGGTGAGAAGTTAAGAGTGCCGTTGCGGTATGGGAGGAATAAACCATCACTGCCTGTTGCAGGGTTATATTGGAGGCTGCTGTTACTAGGGAATAAATGGCTGGAAGCATTTGTGAGCATGGTGGAAGTCCCCTTGCAACTGGGTCCAGCCGAGTGGAGTAGTATGCCACCGGTCTTTTCCTAACCCCATGGGTTTGAGTAAGGATGGCTGTAGCGCAGTCCTCTAGGACATTCACGAAGAGCTGAAATGGGCGATCATACAAAGGGCGTCCCAGGGCCGGGGCGCTGGCAAGGGCCTGTTTGAGGCTATCAAAGGCCTCCCTTTGTTCCTTGGTAAGTTCAAAGGGTCCCACGGACTGGCTTGAGGCCAAGGGTGTGAGGTGCTTAGTAAGGAGCGCCACGCTAGGTAGTCACTGTCTGCAGAAATTTACTAACCCTAAGAAGGCGCGCATACCCTTTGGGGTAGTGGGCGGTGGGGTGGCAACAATGGGCATAATACGTTCGGGAGTGAGCCGCCGCTCAGTAGCACTTAAGAGGGTGCCCAGAAATTTTACCTAGTGCTGGGTTCGTTTTACTTTCTGTGGAGGTATTACGTATCCCCACGAGTGGAGCGCGTTAACTAGTCTATTCGTGTCCGCGATATTGGCGGGCTCCGAGGGGCTTGCTAGTAAAAGGTCATCTACATACTGGACAATGGTGGATTTATCAGAAAGGTGCAACCCTTGGAGTTGATTATGTAAAACTTGGGAAACAATAGTCGGGGAGTGTATAAAACCTTGCGAGAGGCGCGTCCAAGTGTATTGCTGACCTTGGAAGGTGAAAGCAAACAGGTACTGCGAGTCGGGAGAGAGAGGAATTGCGAAAAATGCATGCTGCAGGTGCACAATGGTAAAAACGCAAGAGTCGGAGGGGATACTGCTGAGAATGGTAGCTGGATTCGGGACCACGGGATGTAGTGGCTCCACTATCTCGTTGACCTTACGTAGGTCTTGTACAAGGCGCCACTCTGTTCGTCCGGGTTTGGAGACGGGTAAAATGGGGGTGTTACAAGGTGATCGGCAAGGAACCAGGATGCCCCGTTTGCAGAATGAATCTATTAACTGAGTTATTCCGTCGACTGCCTCTCTCCGAAGGGGATACTGTGGGACGGAAGGCAGTTGTACTCCCGGTCTTACATGGATCTGGACTGGGGTCACTGGGGTGTATCCCACCTCGGAATTCGATGCGGCCCATAAATCGGGGGTGGGTTCATCCGAAGGGAGTCGATGGGGCCGGTGATGGTGTAAACAGCCCGTCACCGAGAAAGGGGCGTTGTAGTAAGTCAGGGTCCCCCCTGGCAGAGCCTGAGGAACCCCGAAAAGGCCTTTGTTTGCCTGTACCTCAAGCCGGTGGGCTAGGAATCCCAGTTCCTTTGGTCTATGTCCCTCGTTAACTGACAGGGTAATGTGAGGGGACATCAAGCCTGACTGATTCCACAATTCATTAGGCACTTGGACTAGAAGTGCTGCCCCCTCCTTCCCCACGACTTCCCCTAAAATAGTGATGGTCACCATGCTACCCAGGAGAGGAGCAATCAACACTTCTAGTTCCCTTGAGGCCCCAGTGGGGTCGTAAGCTAGCGTTACATGCGGGTCAGTGGTTTCCAAGGGTGGGTTAAAATCGCTGCTCGTGAGGTTCACCGTCCACCACTGAGGAGGCTGGTGAATCCAGAGGATCCTATGGTTTTTAGTACCAGTAATGGTAATAACGTCATCCAGACATTGTATTTTGAGTTGGAAGGAGCAGAGCAGGTCCCTTCCGGCGAGGTTAACCCCCAGGCTTGTGGTTACTGCAAACTGGATCAGGCATACCTGATCTTTAAATTTAACTTGTATGGGTTCAGTTAAGAGGTAGGATCTTTCTTGTCCCTCCAGTCCGCTCAATGGAACTGAAGCAGTGGACAGTTTAAAATCATGCTGTGTAATACAAGGGGCTTCAAGGGTCGAAGTATTTGCTCCCGTGTCTATCATAAAGGGAATCTGCTTTCCTTCAACTAAGAAATTGACGATGGGCTCATCGTCCGGGTTATCGGTGAGGGCAGGGTACATGGAGAGGCTACTCTTCACGTCTAGTCAGGCAGAAAACGGGTTGTTGGTTGAAAAAGGTTGTCGTCTACCGGGGGTCTGGTCTGCCGATGACGGTAGTGGGGGCAGTCCCTCCGCCAATGGTCAGGTGCCCCACAAAGGTAGCATCCCGTCGGCCTGGCGTTCACCGGTGTGGGTTGTTGGGGTCCCCTGGGTCCTAGGTAATTACGAGAGGGTGGTGGTGGTCGGCCCACAAGGGAGCCCGTACGCTGGGGCTCTTAAGTCATTGGGGTACCGGACCAGTCAACCCCTTATGGAACGCAAAATTGCCTCTCCATTTGATCGCCCGTATTGTCGGAGTAGGAAGGTTGGGGCCGAGGGGTTCTCTGCACCATTTCCTGTTTTATCTTTGTGGCTTTCGACTCGCGCCCGTTACTCCAGAAATGGACTAGCGCCCTCCTCATGGCTTGTCGTGTGTGTTCAGGCCAGTTCATTAGTGCGGATAGATGAGGCCACTCCCGCAGGGATGCATTGTAATAAGAGGGCGTTAAACTGGGGGGAGGCATTGCCTCTGTTGTAGGCATCGTCCCCCGCATAGGTACCATAAAGTGAACAGAAACGGTCCCAAAAGTCTGGGCAGTCCTCACCTTGTTTTGGTCGGCATTCTAAAACTTTCGTTATGTCAATAGGCTGTTGGAGGGTTTTACGAAGGGCAGTTCTAATATTGGCCACCTGGTCCTCAGGCCGGACGGCCGCCTGAAAGGCTGTCCAGTCAGCATAGTTCCCCAGGTGTTCTTTCCACTGTGCCACTTCATTAGTCGTAAGGGTCATGCAACAAAGGCTGAAAAGGTCTTGTGGGGCGGCCTGATACATCTGAATTGTCCCCATCACATAATCTATGCGATCCTCCGTGTTGGCTTTACGGTTGGGCGCCCGACACATGATTAAGCACATCTCCTGAGGCTTCCAAGGGTGCAAATTTGGATTGTAGGATTTGCGCTGGCTTGGGCTGGATCAGGATTGGGAACACTCCTGTTGTGGAATTGTTTCTTAACCTTGGCTCCCTTAACCCCGTTCAACATGGTCGGTAGGCTGGGATCTGTAGGGTCGCCATGATCAGTGGTAGAATCAGAGTCGGTGTCCGTCTGAGAATCTATTGAAGGACCGTCCCTTTCCAGAAAGCTCCGTCGTTTGTCTGTGGCCTTAGAGCCACCTGTCTGTGGGCTTTCCCTTCGACTAAGCCGCAAACTGGTTCGGGACGCAATAGGTTCATGGACTTGTCCTGTGGGCGGGACTTGGCTAGCAGTCGCTGGTGGTAGGGGCGGGACGGCTGGCGGGCTAGCCGCATTATATGGGGGCGGCAATGAAACCGGGGGGTAGGTAGGGGCTGTGGGTCGGACCATCCAATCCTCCTCCTCTTCGTCCGTATCATTACTTTGGAACAACAGGGGCACACCAGACATGTCGGAAGGTACCTCCACTTTATCCTTAATACTTTTATTTTTATTTCTGCTCTTCTCCTTATACACCTCATTTACCTCTCCTGTCTCCCTTCTGCTCCTTTCAGCATCGTGGTCTCCGCACTGACTTCAGGACTCCCGAACTCTTAGGATTTCCCTGTTCATCACACACACTAATTCCCCTTCTGCGCGCATCATGTTCCCAGCTAGCCTGCTTAGATTTATTTGTTAGGTCTTCGGCCGTTTTTCTCCAAGTGGACATTAATAATTTCCATTTTCCCCTGTATCCCGCTCCCAAATTGCCTTTTCTGCCTTTAGGCATTTATCTATGTCCCAAGTTCCCCCCAATGGCCATATTTCGTTCCCCAATTTCTTATTGAGGCATGCTGATAATTTACGGAAGTTACTCTCGTTCTTCAGATCGTCTTTACATAACTTAGATAGTGGGGGATTGGACCAAGACTTATCGAGAGTTTGTCCCATATTTGTATTCTACCAGATCGGACGGTACGAATCGCCGCGATTACCTATAAGATCGGTCTCTTTCCTTCACCCACTTCAGGTTCCTGACCTTCTTAAGAACCGGTCTAAGGTAGGGTGGTAGTACTGGAGAACCGATCTGAGAACTTAAGAGCTCAAAACCTTGAAATTCACAACTTAAAATCCCAAATCCAAAACTGGGGAGTCGAACCCCGAACAGGACTTAACTTAACTGGGGTCTCGAACCCTGAAGAGAACTTAACTTAACTGGGGACTCGAACCCCGAACAGAACTTAACTTAACTGGGGACTCGAACCCCGAACAGAAATTAACTGGGGACTCGAACACCGAACAGAACTTAACTTAACTGGGGACTCGAACCCCTTCTTACCTGTGGCACTCGGATAGGTTCGCGAGGAGTCCGTCAGAGGATTGTCGGTAAGCGAAGGGATCGATCAGGTGTCCGACTGCCTGAGAGGGATCAAGGTGAATCGTACCTTGTGGGCCCGTCCGTCTCAGGTGACCGTTATCCCTGTCGGTCGCTCACGCCGCTTCCGAAACCTCGTCTTGGACTCCTGGCTGGCTCGCCAAATTGTCGTCCCGAAATCAATTTTCCTATCCGTCCGCTGTAAATAACACAGTGCCACGAGGTCGATTCGAACATATACCTTCATTAGCAGTGCACCGCTAGGAGAATTCCCTTCAGCACTCACTAAGAGTCGCTTCCCGAGTTCTCAGTACCAAGGGATAGACAGAGATTTATACAGGTATTGTCACGCACACTTTAATGAGTCAGGTGCCGGAGTTCTTGGTTGAGCAGGAAACGGACAAAGGGCTACTGCAGATGGACAAAGAGCAGCCTCACACCACAGGTTCAGCTAATCATTTTGCAATCGGATGAGACAAAGGTTGGTATCACATTCATTGTTTGAGACAGCCTTCCCATTTTCAAGTGACCTCTAGAAAGTGATGTTACTTATTAAGCATTAATTGACTGAACAAAATGGGTGCTTTATTATCAATGTGTTTTACTGGGAGACAAGAGGTCGCCATGTTCGCACAGGAGGAATGATATCAGACGTGGCTGATCATGAAACTTCATGCTTCCGATTAGCACAAAAGTGATAACCTGACCTTCGCGTATCTGTGGAATTTGTAACTCAACTCCAAAATGAATATACAATGTCATACCTTGAAAAATCGGAGACCGTGTATGGACCGCAAATCAGGGAGAATATGGCCTCTCTACCTGGGACTTATGTAAGGGAAGGAAAATGAACAAATGAACTGTTGTTTGATCTGGAAACGGATGGGGACGCATGACTTCTTCAGAACAAGGCCATTAAAAAGCTTTGTGTTAGACCATGCATGAAAGTGAGATCAGATTACACAGGAGTGTGGGCTCAGAAAATAATGGAGAACTCGGTCAGACAACACAGGAGATCCTGGTAAATCTATTCAGGAGAGTTGAATAATACAAATGAGCTTGTTGTCTCAGATTAAACAAATGAAACCAAATCACACAGAAGACATGGATCGGACAATATCAAAGAGTGAGAGCAGAACAAACAGGCGAGGTAGATCAGATCAAAGTGCACGTTGTATCAGATCATACAGAAGAGTTTGACAAGACCGCGCCAAATATTGAGATCAGAACAAACAGACGAGGTGCGTCAAATCAAACGGGAAGTGGTTTTGAACCTTACAGGAGAGTGGATTTAGCACATACAGATAAATCGGATCAAAGCATGCAAAGAACTGGGATCAGTCCATCTGGGAGAGATTAATGAAACCATGCGGGAGAATGTGATTAGACCACAATCAGGAGACAGGGAACAGACTCTTTGTAAGAGCTGGGTGATACATTCCAAAAGAGTGTGATCAGTCCATGCAGGAAATTTGGAACAGACCACATAATAGAGCGGGTGCAACAATATGAGGAGTCATATGAGAATATACAGAAGAGCCAAAGAGATTGGACTGGATCATGCCAAACAGGAGAGATGGATGAGAACAATGTTAAGAATAGATCACAGAAGTGAACTGGAGCGGATGATGTATTCAATGTATTAAGAGTCAGATCAGGTTACGAACACGATTGGGCTTGATCAGTTGAAAGTGAGATCATTCGGTGTCCATCTAACCCAGTGTTATTTTGAAATATAATATTCCAGGGATTTGTATTGCTCTCAGAATCTCCAGTATGTCAGTGTATTGTTTTAGTCTGAGTAACAGTGTCAGGTGTAAATTGGGGATCAAATGACAAATGATTTCTTCAATCCATAGACACAAATTACACAGTTTTAAATAGGGCAGCGACATGTCCCGAGAAGGCAAATCGCATTTGGAATCGCACTGCAAAATAAGCGGTATTACCCACACGATATGAGAATGGGCAGTACTCCTATTGATGGAAGAATGTCGTTTTCATAATTTTGCCTGTTGTGTTATCAGACATCTTGCTTTTGCAATGTTCTAATTATTGCAATGAACTAAGCACAATCTGTCCCAGAGGGATTCAACTCGACTGGCATCATGTGTTAAAACACATTTTACAATTTATATTTCAAATATGTATGTCCGTGTGGATACGAGAAAGGGTATAAAATCTCTTGGAATGCTATCGCCTCAATTTCCGTTCTGAAATATTTCCTGCAACAGAAAGAGCGAGCCAGATTGACAGAGAAAATGCTAGAAACATAATACATTGTCGAGAAAATATTGTATGCGATGATTGCCGTTATTGGAGTTCCCGGTGAGTGAACGACTCAACGACTCAATTTATGTTGCAAGTTGAGAGCTGGCTTTAGTCTATTTATAAGAAAAGTTATCAATTTCCCCGGTGTTGACCGCCATACAAAACTGAAGTCCGTGAAATAAGTTCGAAAATTAACTGTGGAGAACCACGACGCCCCTAATACGAGAAGGTATAACTGAGAGAGATTTACAGAAAAAAAGTTCGCCGGTCGTGTGTTGGAACAATTGTCTATGTGTCCACATATCACACTGCTGGCTGTTGGTCAGTACCAAGATTACATCACTTGAACAAATTTCCGTGTGTTGTTGGAACTGCCTCTCAAGCAGTACTGTACTCGGTGTGGAGTCAACACAGAAATACATTTCTCCTGCCTTGACACGGAAGCTACATTTACCAGCCTTGATTTTTCATTTGTTGTAGTCACCATTGTTAAAAATATCCGAGGAACATCCCGCCTCCCGACAGTTAGCTCCTCGTTCACTCCCCGCAGTTAAGAGCATCCAACCCACCACCCACCGGCACCTTGAAAATGGTTGGATAGGATACATCTATTTTTTTAATGTACACATAGGTTCCTCCGTATCTCTCTCCATTGATTTCCTGTTAATATTGAGGCGTGATAATTACCCGAGGATATGTATTCAGCAACCCCCAGCATCTATTCTTTCTCTTTCTCTAGTTACTTTAACGGCAATTATGATCCTGCCCCCAGGAGAGTGCGGCCTCTCTACTTGCAACACCTGGTGGCCGCGGCATCAGTGGAACTACTGGTCATTATCACAGAGGTCATTTTATTTCAGATCATATATTATTTTCCAGTGACGTCAATCCTGTGTGCCGTGTTACTTACGTGTTGCGTAGTGCTTCAACCGACTGTTCAGTTTGGTTTACCGTCACTTTTACCTTCGATCGATTGTGTCGCCATTTGTTGCCAGAACGTGGGCAATTACCATGTTGCCACTAACCTCGTACATTGTAGATACAGCGTCGGTAACCACGGACACTGTGTTATCAGGGCCACTGGCACTGAGCAATTTGAATCAATTATCCCGTGACCCGTGTGATTATGGGTAATGTATCAAAGACGTTAGTCATTGCGGGAGGGTCATTGATTACGAGGACTTAAGGGACATACCTACACAATGAATAACTTCACGGGTATATCAACCAGTTCCTCCAACCGACTCCGACATTCAGTACCTTCCTGACAACTCGATGTCCCCGGCAGAAACCTCACCCTTTCATCTCTGTAATATCCCGCCTCAGAGTCGATATGATTCAGTTTATGACCGTTGCAGTCCTTCAAGCAGAGCAATTCCAAATAATCATCAACCTCTGAGTGAAAAAAAAATCTTTTGATCTCCATCCTGAACAGCTGGCACGTTTCTTCAGACTGCTTCCTAAGTTCACGATCACTGAGACAGAAGAAATTCATCTGAGACTCCAGCCTTCCAAACCGTCATCGTGTCTCTCAATGGAACCATTCCCATTCCTAAAGATTAAAAGTTCAGTTTACTCACTCAGTATTAATTGACAACCCTGCAGATTCGGGAGCTCGTCCAGTGGAACTTGATTTCATCTCTGGACGGCAAATACATCCATTTCTATATATGCCTGTTAGTGTGGTCTCGCTGAGCCGCAATTTTACTGAAGTGAGACATTTTTGTTCTTCTACTTATTTCATATCGTAATAAAGACTTCGAAAATTATTTCTGTTCAATAAAATATATTTTCTTGCTGCTTAGGTGGGATTTGAGTCCAGGAACATTATTCTTTGACCTGAGATTTTAAACTCAGTGTCACATTGCATCCAAATACTGGCGGCTCAGCCAATTTTAAAGTCGACACGCCAGTATGGTCATGGGTTCCACAATGAAAACTGGTAATCCAGTGAATCGGTGCACTGGAACACAACAGGTTCTCGGCAGACGAACGGAAGATACCGACAGAATGGTTGATGAAGGAATATAGCAGTATTTTTTTTCTCGCCCACCCGAACGCAGGGAATGAAGATAAGTAAAAGGGAGCAATTGTTTGAATTGGAGAAGCGGAGAGATTGAGAGCTTGAGAAATTTCCCAATTCTGGGATTTATTTGTGTGTACTGTGAAACACTATACATGATCCCGGATATTATGGACACATGGTTACAACATCCCAGCAATGTGAACACAACATCAGTGTGAAATGGTGCATTCTGACTGGGATGAAATTAATGGAGTGCGATCCAGAAGCAAACGTCAGGCAGACGTGGGTCAAAGTGTGTGCAGGAGCTGAAGTTATTCGGTGGGCTGCAGGAGGTAGTACCATGATGGACAAGGGGGCTTCGCCTTTTTATTAAATCGGGTTGGCGATTGTGTGTGTAACTGTGTTTGCGGGGTGGGCTGGAGATACATTTATTTCCACAATTCTAAAAGCAGGAAGCAAATTGCTGGAGTACTTCAAGTAGTCAGGCAGCATCGATGGAGGAAAAGGGATGGTCGGCGTTTAGGGCTGAGACCCTGCATCAGGCCTGAGAGTGTAAAGGCAACACAGCCAGAATAAAGAGGTGAAAGTGAGATTTCAGATAGAGGCTGGTGTGTGAAGAGCGAAACCAGATTAGAGGGTTGATAGGCACATGGATCCGGTGGGGGATGGGAGGGCAGATACGATGCAAATCCAGGACAGGGAGGGACGACAGATGATGAAAATACCCTCAGTGACATCTTAGAATCCTTCAACATGCTTCAAATCAAAGGTGGAGCTGTGGATACCCCCAAGAGCGCCAGCTCCGTCTGTCTTTTCATTGGATTCGTGGAAGAATCCTTGCTCAAAATCTGCTCTGGACTTCCATCCCAACGCTCTCTCCGCGATATCGACGACAGCATTGGTGCTGTTTCCTGGATCCGTGATTTCACCCAACATCTTCCTTGCCCTAAAACTCTTCTGGACTGCTTCTGACATTCCCTTCTTTTTCTTGCTTTCTCTCCCTGGAGATAATCATTTCACCGATACCTCCCATAACCTATGGATTCTAAGAGTAAACTCGACGACCACTCTTTAAACACTGACTCATGTAAGGATGCCACTCGGTTTTCTCCGTTTTGCCGTTTCCCCCGCATCTGTTCCAAAGAAAAGAATTTCCACTCTGAAACACCACCCTTCTTCAGAACATGTGGCTTCCCATCTGCAGTTGCGGATGAAACTATCACACGCATTTCCTCCATTTATTGCCCATCTGCTCTAATCTCTTAACGCTAACCTCTCTCCAGAGAAAACAGAGAAAGAATGTACCTCATCCTCACCTTTCACCCCTCGGCATCTCGCATATCACCCTTCGTCCCATCTGCCAGATCCAACAAGACCACACTCTCCTTGACTCTACTTTCTTTCAATCCACCCCACCCCGTCCCTGACACTTCCCTCTGCAACCGCAGGAGGTGCAGCACTTGACACTGCACCTTCCTCCCTCACCACATTCCAGGGATGTAAACAGCTTTGGCAGATGAGGCAGAGATTATCTGCACCTCCTCCGACCTTGTCCACTGCATTCAGTGCTTGCGATGTGGCCTCCTCTACATCAGAGCGAGCAAGTGTGGAGGAGGCCACATCGCGATAGACCAGACTACACTTTGTCGTTACACTTGGAAGTTATGCAGATCAAGTGTGCTCCACCCGCAACTACCACCTTGAGCTTCCAGTTGCAGGCCAATTCTCATTCCTACATCGAGCTGTTACTCCTTGGCATTCAGCACTGCCAGGACGAAGCCGAATGCAAACTATAAACAGCACCTCATATGACGTTTGCGGATCCTGCAGCCCAATGTCATGAACACTAAATTTTACATTTTCAGGTAACCCAAATCGATGAGTTCCCTTCCAATCCCAATAGTCCACACACGTTCTCGCTCCCTTTGTTCACCTTTTCTTCCAACTCTACCCGCTCTCCTTGCGAAAAGTAACTGTTATCCTACAAAGAACATAGAACATAAACACTACAGCACAGTACAGGCCCTTCGGCCCACAATGGTCTGCCGACATTTTATCCTGCTCTAAGATCTATCTAACCTTTCCACCCACATGGCCCCCTATTTTTCTATCATTCATGTGTCTATCTAAGAGTCTCTTAAATGTCCCTAATGTATCTGCCCCCACAACCTCTGCATGCAGTGCGTTCCCCGAACCCACCACTCTGTGCAAAACACTTAACCATGACAATCACTCTATCTTCCTCCAATCACCTTAAAATTATGTACCCTTGTGTTAGCCATTGTCGCCCTGGGAAAAGAAGGCGTAGGCCTCTTATCATCTTGTACACCTTTATCAAGTCACCTGTCATCCTCCTTCTCTCCAAAGAGAAAGGTCATAGTACGCATAAGACATCCTCATAAGACATGATCTCCAATTCAGGCGACATCTGGGTAGATCTCCTCAGCACCATCTCTAAAGTTTACATATCTTCTCTATAATGAGGTGACTGGAAGTGAACACAATACTCTAAATGTGGTCTGAGCACAGTTCTATAGAGCTGCAACATAAACTCGCCATTCTTGAACTCAATACACCGCCTAATGAAGACCAACACTCCATACGCCTTCTTAACAACCCTATGGACCTGTGTGGCCACCTTGGGGGATCTGTGGACGTGGACCCCAAGATCCCTCTGTTCCTCCCCACCGCTAAGAGTCCTGCTACTAACCTTGTATTCTGCCTTCTAATTTGATGTCTGGAAGTCTATCGCTTCACACTTATCCGGGTTGAACTCCATCTGCCACTTTTCAGCCCAACACTGCATTCTATCAATATTCTGTAGTAATCTACAGCAACCTTCTTCACTATCCACAACACCACAAACCGTTGTATCATCAACAAACTTAGTAATCCACCCTTCCACATCCTCATGCAAGTCACTTATAAAAATCACAAACAGCAGGGTTACCCTGCGGAACAGATCAGATCTCTGAGGAACATCACTGGTCACCGACGTCTAGGCACAATGCACTCCAACTACCACCACACTCTGTCTTCTATGGGCGAGCCAATTCTGAATTCACACAGCCACGTTTCCCTGGATTCCATGCCGCCTGAGTTTCTGAATAAGCCTTCCATGAGGAACCTTATCAAACTGCTTACTAAAATCCATGTACACCACATCCACTGCTCTACCTTCATCAATGTGCTTTGTCACATCCTCGAAGAATTCAACAGTGCTCGTGAGCATGGCCGTCCCCTCACAATCCGTGGTGACTGTCTCTAATCAGCCTATGCTTCTCTAAATGTACATACATCCTGCCTCTAAGAATCTTCTCCAGTAATTTTCCTGCCAATAAAGTAACACTCACTGGTCTGTAATTCCCAGGGTTATCCCTACTTTCTTTCTTAAACAAAGGAACAAGATATGCCACTCTCCAATCATCCGACACTACTCTTATGGCCAGTGAGGACCCAAAGTTCGTCGCAAAAGACGCAGCAATCTCTTCCTTAGCTTCACTTAATAACCTTGGATATATCCAGTCCTGCCCCGGTGACTTCTCTATCCTAATGTTTTTCAACAGTTCCAACACATCCTCTTTCCTTTCCTCACATCGACATACCCTCGCCATTCAGACTTTCGTCAGCCATTCTCACAAACGCCAAGGTCTCTCTCTGTGTTTCTATCTGTCCCTGTCTCTCTCACTCTCTCTTTCACTATCCCTCTCACTCTCCCTCTCACTCTCCCTCTCATCCATCATCGGTCCTACTCTCAGTCTCGTCATCCTCTTGACATAAGTGTAGAACCCCTTAGGGTTTCTCTTGATCCTACTCGTCAAGGACTTCTCATGCCCCCTTCTAGCTCTCGTAAGTCCATTCCTATGCTCTCTCCTGGCTGCCTTGTAACTCTCCAGAGGCCTGTCTCATCCATGCTTTCTGAACCTCAGGTAAGCTTTTTTCTTCCTCTTGTCAAGATATTCTACATCTCGTGTCAACCACAGTTCCTTCACTCTACCATCCGTACCCTGCCTCAATGGGACAAACTTTTACAGATCCCCATGCATGTATTCCTTAAACAACCTCCATATTTCCGCTGTGCGCTTCCCCAAGAACACCTGTTTCCAATTTACCCTCCCAAATTCCCGCCTAACAGCATCATAATTCCCCCTTCCTCAGTTAAATACTTTCCCATATCGTCTGCTCCCATCCCTCTCCACGGCCATGGTAAAGGTCAACGAATTGTGGTCACTATCTCCAAAATGCTCTCCCACCGAGAGATTTGAAACCTGATCAGACTCATTGCCCAGTACCAGGTCCAGTACGACCTCTCCTCTAGTCGGCCTGTCCACATACTGTGTCAGGAATCCTTCTTGTACACACCGAACAACTCCGTCCCATCTCTTCCCTTTACACTAAGGAGTTGCCAATCAATATTAGGGAAGTTTAAATCACCGATGACAACAACACTGCTTTTATTGCACCTCTCCAAAATCTTCCTTCGATATGCTCCCCATCATTTCTGTTGCTATGGGGTGGGAGGGGGGAGGGTTGGGTCTTATAGAATACTCCCAATAGATGATCGTTCCCTTCCAGTGTCTGACTTCCACCCACACTGACTCAGTGGACGATTCTTCCAGGACATCATCCCTTTCTACAACTGTGACACTGTCCCTGATCAGCAAAGGTACTCCACCACCTATTTTCCCTCCGCCGCTCTCTTGTTTGTAACAACTAAATCCCGGTATATCCAGCAGCCACTCCTGCACTTGCGACAGCCGTCTCCATAATGACCATCACGTCTTAGTTCCATGTTCTAAGTTCATCAGCCTTGTTCCTCAATCTTCTTCGCGTTAAGGTAGACACACTCCTGCCAATTCAACTGACTGAAATTTTTCCCTTTCAATTGCCTGTCCTTCCTCATAGTCTTTCTGCGCTCTTCATCTACTTGTACAGTAATTAACCATGTTCTTACTTATCACTCTGGTTCCCATCCCCCTGCCAAACTAGCTTAAAACCTCCCAGCAGTTCTAGCAAACCTGCCCGCAAGAATATTTGTCCCCCTCCAGTTCAGGTTTAACATGTCCCTTTTGTAAAAGTCATACCTTCCCAGAAGATATCCCAATGATCCACAAATCTGAAACCCTGCCCACTGAACCAATTTCTCAGCCATGCATGTAACAGCCAAATCATCCTATTCTTACCCTCAGTGGCACATGGCACAGGAAGCAACCCAGAGATTACGACCCTTGAGGTCCTGCCTTTCAGCTTCCTACCTAACTCCCTATATCCCCTCTTCAGGACCTCATCCATATGTCATTGGTATCAATCTGTACCACGACCTCTGTCTGTTCACCTCCCTCTTCGGAATGCTGTGGACCCGATCCGAGACGTGCCTGACCTTGGCACCAGGGAGGCAACATACCATCCGGGATTCTCTTTCACGTCCACAAAATCTCCTGTCTGCCCCCCTCTTACTATGGAATCCCCTGTCACTAACGCTATCCCTTTCTCGGTCCTTCCCTTCTGCACCATTCGACCAGGCTCAGTGTAGAGACCTGGTCACCACGGCTTTCCTCTGGTAGGCAGTCCCCCTCCCCAACGGTATCGAAAGCGGTATACCTGTTATTGAGTGGAACGGCACAGGGGTACTCTTTGAACCATCTGCCTATTCTCCGTCTTTCTTCTGACAGTCACCCAGATTTCTGACTCATGCAGCTTCGGAGTGAATGCCTCCCTGTAGCTCTTCTCTATGTACTCCTCGGTATCCTATGGCAGCGGAAGGTCATCCAGCTGCAGCTCCATTTCCCTAACACGGTCTGTAAGGAGCTGCAGCTGTATGCACCTCGTGCAGATGTAGTTATCAGGGAGGCTTTATGTCACCCAGTACTCCTACATCTCACAAACTGAACACACCACTGACTCTGGAGCCATTCTTACTACTCTACACTACAGGGAACACCAAATCAAAGAAAGGAAGAAACTAACTGGAGACTTACCTTCGACTCTTCTCACTGAAACCTCTTGAGCCAAAGCCTCAGGTCCCCACTCTAACACTAGCTCATTCACACAATAGCCGTTAGCTTATACTTGCCTTACCTTTATTTGCTGCTTTTGATAAGCCAATTATCAGGTAACAATTTGCAAATAATACTCGTTTAGACTCTTGCATGTTGAAACTAAACAGCTCAGGCACAGAGACATCTCTTTCCAAGAGTCCCACTCCAAATCTCGCTCCAACATCTGACGCTGCAAGTGGAACTCACCAGCTCAGGCACAGAGATTGACCTTTTTTCAAACTTTCTGCTCAAAATCTCGATACAATTCCCAACTCTGCAAGTGAAACTAACCAGCTCAAGGCACAGAGACTCAGCTATTTTAAAGTGTCCTGCTCCAAATCTCGTTCCAACACTCGACGTCTGGATGCATCTGCCCATCACCAAGGTATGCATCCACCTGAGTCTCCTCTTCATTTATTCAACTTTCCAAACGTCCCGAGATGGTTCCATCGCGCCATCCTCCCTCGCTTATCACTTTACGCAAATTACGTACTACCCTTTAACTCGACGGTTCCATATTTCCCCAACTTGCTCCATCTGTCTTTCGCCCCTCGCTCTCGTATTATTACACATATCACACTCCTGTCACACTCCTCTCTTTCACTTCCTTACAGTGATGATCTTACCCTTATTCCCTCAGCCCTAATGCATGGTCTTGTCTTGAAACATCGAGTCCCACAGCTTCCACGGTTACTCTTTAAACCGCTGAGTTCTTCCAGCAGTTTGTTGTTAATGCAGTCATGCTCCATGAGAATAGAGTTACCAGAACCCGATGGACAAAGAGGTTAATGTCACACATTTATATCAACTGGTCTCTAGAATCCGGGGATAAACGCCAGGAGAATCAGAGTTCATCGACATAAAATAAGCGGTAGGTCATTTGGGACGGAATCAGGAGAAATTGCTTCCACCAGAGATTCGGGAAGCTGTGCAGTTTTCCATCAGGCAGGGACGTGATGTATTGCTCTGAGTTAGTTCAAAACAGCATTAGAAATAATTCTGAATATCATGGGAGGCAAGTAGTATGGGGTTAGTGCAGGAGAAGGGTACAGATAAGCAGTGGCATTATCAACGTGATCAATGATGGTCTGGATAACTGCTGAATAAACAGATAATTCCTGGGAGTTCGGGTGACTTGTATCCCGTTATGTTGGGTTCAATATTTCCGTCATTAACATTAACAATTAGGTACATCGAAGAAATATAATATTTACAAGTTTACCGAAGATGTAATTTTAGATGGGTTGCAGTGTAAGGAGAACGATGTAAAGAGGGCTCAATTAGATTGACGAATACTGGGCAAGATCAGGGCAGGTGGTGTGTAATGTGGAAAATCTGAACCCATTTACTTTGTTGCATAAAATCGGGGTTAATGTTCATGTATGGTGAATAACTGGATAATCTGTTCCAGGCCTAACGCTTCATCTTCCCGCATTTATAACATTACTGGAGGCAGTTACTGAGGTACATGAAGACAGTGACAGTAAAGTAAAAAGCGTGTGGTTGAGATGCAGCCGGGGAGGTATTAACTACTGGACTGAGTCCAGTGATACTGAAGGCAAGTCCTCCATATAGCGGCGGTGTACAGTTTACAGCACAGGAGATGACAGAAAAATACACAACAGCTTTTTGAAGTGTGAGTGAGTTGAGTGATGTAGGGGCCCAGGGATTACTGCAGTGGAATGTTTAAAGAGAAAACTGAAAATGTTTCATTGTACTACCATCTTCAGTGTGGTAAGGGAGGTGAAAAATATAAGTAAAAGGAAGGTACTTACCCGACAACAACTGACGGTATGAGTAATTTCAGTGATGTAGCATGGTGACGTAGCATGGCAATATCGTCCGGCGTCGTGTTCTGACGTATCTTGCCGACTTTACAGGCGGTGTCACATGTTGAGGGAGACAGTCAGTGATGAGACATGAGCGTCGAGGAGGACAGGTGTATGCCTGCGGACGCAGTTGTTAACGACGGTGAGTTCGGTGAAGAATCAGGACAAGGTACTGCAGCATCAAAGCTGGCATTATATCCATGGGTTGATATGTATGATACAGGCAAGGTTAGTTTTCTATCGTATAGCAGGACAGATTACAATGGAGTTAGATATTCACTCGAAAAATAAGTAAAGATTCATGTAGATAATATCGGACATCCTGGGGAAGACACTTGCATCACGGATGGCCTTGTTATAAAAAGGACAGAGTTTATCGAAAAATGAAGGTCGGTTATCTACCTTGACAAGTGATTACATTGTCAGGACAGTGGCAAATCTGGATTGATAAATCAGAACTTTCGTGAAGACAGTGATAGATCTGGACACGTATTCGTCGTAACAGTGAGGACCGTGTTGTGGGCGGAGACTTGGGGAGGTTATTAATGTACATGTAGGTAGGTAAATAACAGCGATGTTTAGTGAGGCAGGGGAATGAGACGTCTCAACATTTGGGGAGAGCGGTGCTGCAGTTGGACGGGTATTTACTTTCAAAGTGAGTTCCGTAGTGTGGGCAGACGGGAAGTCACCCAACTGTGGATATCACTGATGCACATCTGGAAAAGGAGTTACAGCGGTAATAAGATCAGTGATAGAAGAGAACAAGAAACATTGTGAATGTCCGTGATGTATCTGGACGGGGAATTACAATAATAGTGATTTCTGCCTTCAGGGGAATCAGAATACAGTGAACTGTGAAGATCACTAATGTGGCTGGAAAAATGTAAAATATTAGTGAGGTTAACGGTGTGGGAGGATAAGAGATCACGCCACTGAGACAGTCAGTTATGTATCTGGACATTAATAATGAGGTCACTGAAATATTTGCGTGGAGCTCTCCCACGTCACTGCAACGGGAAGATCACTGGCGTACCTGGAAAAGTACTTTCTGAAATACTAAAGTCTGTAATACTTAAGATGAGAGTTCACGACCATACGGAGGTCAGTGAAGTATTTTCGACGATTACTGACGACAATAGTGAGATCAACGTTGTAGGAGGATGAGGGATCACGTCACTATAACGGGTATTGATGTATTTAGACAGCTACCTCTGGTAATCGTCAGATCATTGACATAGAGGATGAGAAGTCACAACGGATGGGGTAACAGTGGTTGAATTGGATCAATACTTGCAATACTTAGATGAGAGGTCAGTGACATATTTGGACAAGATGTGAAAACACTATGGTTCACATAATTTATCCACTTTTGTGTTGATCTTCACTATCACAAATTGAAATCGTGATACTTTGTTTTTAGCAAAGTCGACGGAGACATCTTCTGTTTGCCCATTTCTGTTCATTTTCATTATCTGTGCTACACCTTAAATATAAAATATGTATTTCCTTTTGCAGCTGAAAAGTGAAGGACAAGAAATAGTTGATGGAGTTGATTAATTTCCATTTAGTTTCAGTGCTAAATATATCAATTTCACCTAGGATTAACTGTCTTTATTTGTCGTAAATTGCTCTCATTTGAACAATATGACTGCTCAGTTAATTTAAAAAAGAAACAGAATTGTAGAATTGCGTAACTTAGTTTTGATCAACCAACTGCAATTCACAAAGTAAGATCTTGGCTAGCAGCACAATCTGTCGCCACTTACTGGCATACCACATATCTCACTGGCCTACTGACCATACAGTTGATGAAATGAAATCAAGACCTGTCAGGTCCATAAAGTGCGCACCGCATCACGCAGCTTGAAACTACTGTCTCAGACATTGGAAGCTCACCTTCAGTTTTACTCACACCTCACCTGCTAGAGCAGGATCGTGAATATCAGTGTTGAATTAACAGTAGATTTAACCACAACATTAATTCCTTATCAAACATTGAACCTATCTCAAATTATTAAAGGGAGTGATGAACGGAAGATGAACAAGCAAAGAAACACATTAAAATCCCAAAAATGATTTGCAAATTAGTTTCATCATTGCCTAAATATTGCCGTTTCTGTCACCACATTCTTGAGACAACAAGCACTTTGGCTCATTCCTTCACCCCACCATGTATGAGAATGATAGCTCAGAAATGTGTAGAAGGATATGGATGGAGCGAGGTCGGTTGGAAAGTACGGTGGGGCAGCAGCAGTTTTCATCCAGACAAAAAATGTAAAAGGACACCGTAGAAGTGTTAACGTTCAGAGGAACCTTGGGTCTCAAGTTCATAGATATCTGGAAATAAAGACAACGGTATATAGGACAGTGAGGAAGGCATTTATCATGGAAGCATTCATAGACAGAGGAACAGGGGAAAAGAGTTTGGATGTAGAGTTGCAGCTGGTCAGGCCGCACTGAGTATTGTTTACAATTCTGGTCACCAAACTACAAGAAATGCATGGTAATTTTAAAAAGAGTGTAGAAGAGCGATTCGTCAGCATACTTGTCTGGAATGGAAGATTTTACTTATAAGGATAATTTGGAGGGTGTTTATCCTTACAGGAACGTTGCAGGCTGGGGGGTGGTGTAGTGATTTTATGCAAGTTTATAAAACTAAGAGAGCATAGATTGGGTAGATAGTCATTTTTTCCACTGGTATTGTGGAGTGCAAAACGATAGGGCATTCGTTTAAGGTGAAGGTGGGAAATATAAAAGCGATCCCAGGGAGGGCTTTTGTTCACAGATGGAGGTGGTGAGAGGGAATGCACTGCAAGAAAAAAAGTGAAAATGGGAAATACAGCTACCGCGCGTATAAAGCATTTGGTCAAACATTTGGATTGGTAATGAGCAGAGTGCTCCGAACCGAATGCGAACAAATGGGATTTGCGTGCCTGGGCATGTTAGCGCCTGGTTCTGTGCTGTGAAGTATGGCTCTATGTCTCTTTTACTTGAGTACACAAAAACAACCGCAGTTCATTGCGCAAACCATTCTATTCACAGACCAATAACGTGAAAGAAATTGAGGTTTATGGGCAAAAAACGACCAGGTCCGCAGCCGGATTTCAGACTGAGTTGTGTGTACCGTTGGCGTGGCATCTGAATATTTTTATTGTTACATGGTTAAGAGCTCGTCACAAACAATTTCGTACAGATTTGCAGAAAACGCAGAGGAAGATATTCAGTCGGCCGTTTGGTATCCAGAACCTACGTCGTCCTTAATCGAGATTAGGCTGACTTTGGACTCGCTTATGTCTCAATATTAACCCCACAGGCATCAATAAATTATGCTCACAGAAAATCAATCGAAGGGAAATTAAGAGCGAACCATAACTGGGCATTGACGGGAGCTGACATGTTGAGATTCATTGCCTGTACATTTGTTTCCGAACTGCTGAATGAGGTAAACGCTTCACTACTTCTCCCATTATGGGATGTTTATGTCTTTGTATTGGACTGCTGCAGTAAAATAAATTTCACGTCATGTAAGTCAGATAATAGCTCTAATTCAGATTCTGAATGCTATCGATTTGAGGGGAAAGACCTTGCAATTCGTTCGCAGTTTTAGCGGCTGCAGCAGTTTCAAATTCTGGATGTCTAAGTTGAATTGTTACATCCGAGAGTCATAGAGTCATAGAGCATGGAGACAGTCCTTTGGGTCAAAGAGTCCATGCCGACCATGGAACCCACCTATCTCGTCTCAATTTCCTGCGTTCGGCCCAGATCGCACTCCGCCCGACCCCTGCACTTACCTATTCAGTGCTTCTTAAAGGAAGTATTGTACCTGCCTCAACCACTTCTTCTGGCAGCTCTTTCGACAAACAAAGCACTCCCTGCGTAAAAAAGTTGTTCCTCGTCCTTTGTAAATCGTTCCCCTCTCACCCTAAATCGATGCCTCCTGGAATTGGGCTCCCAACATGGGGGAAAGACTGCTACCATTCACCTGATCTATATCTACTATGATTTTATAATCTTCCATATGATCACCCCTCATTCTCTTGCGCTACAAGGAATAGCCAACCTCTCTTCAAGACTCAAAATCTCCAGTCATGGCAAAATCCTCATAAATCTTTGCTGCATTCTTTCCAGTGCAACCATGTGTTGCCCGAAACATGATGACCAAAACTTGGCACAGTACTCAAAATGATGCCCTCACCAACGACCTTACAACAGAAACATGATGTCCCAATTCTACACTGGAAATTCCCTGATATACGAGGGCTCGCGTGCAAAACGCCGTTTTCTCCACCCTGTCTAACTGTGCCGCGCCTTTCAAGAAGATTTGCAGTTCTACCTCGAGGTTCCTCTGTTTTATTACCCTCTCTAGTGCCCTACTGTTTATTGTATAATTCCGACGCTGGTTTGACTTTCAAAAATGCATTTGCTCACACTTATCTGTACTGATAATCACTTGCAGCCCCTCGGCCTACTTCACTGATTGATCAAGATCTCGCTGTAATCTGCGATAAACATCTTCACTGTGAACAACACCTCCACATTTCGGGTCATCTGTAAAATTAATGATCAAGTTTTGTGCATGCGCATCCAAATCATTTGTATTAATAATGAATAACAAGTATCCCCACTCCGGCCAGCATCACACTACGTCACCCGCCACCATTCCGAGAAACAACGTTCAACCACCACCCTTTGCTTCCTTCCTCCGAGCCAATGTTGAATAAACCGAACAAACTTTCCATTGCAGCCGAGCATACGGGACCTTGTCGAAGACCTTGCTCAAGTGTCACGAACCACCAACAAATGAAACACACTGAGTCATGATTTAGTGTTAAAAATTATTTTATTAATCACTACTTGTGATTATGAGAAAAATAAAAGTAAAAGTGTTAGAATGTTAGAAGTAAAAATGTTAAACCTTGAACATTAACCCCAAACACTAAACTCTTCGTATGTGTGTTGCAAAGTCCCAAACTCCGTCCAAGAATCTTAAAGTTCAGTTCAGCAAGCCATAAGTTGAAACATGAGCAAAGGCTTCTTCAACAACCACTTCAAATGAGGATAAGACGTAGATGTAGAGAACATAGAGAGAGTAGTTACGAAATCCAAATGTTCCAAAAGACACCTTAGTGTTTACTCGGTAGTGACTTCCTCACCCCGAAAAGCATCCGAATCGTGGCCGTCCACAAAAATACCTGTTTCCTTCTACAGGTCAGCAACAAAGTGAACTCCACCGGATTACTCAAAATTTCCACACGTGGATTGTAGTGACAGACACAGTTATTGTTTCTCATCCATCGATAGAGAAAACTAGCAGGCTGGTGTCTCTCTCCCTTCTCTCTCTCTCTTCTTCAACAACGTCATTACGTCCTTTATCTTCTGTTGACGTAAACACGCCAACACACACACACACACTCACACACTCACGCACACACACACACACACACACACACACACACACACACACACACACACACACACACACACACACACACACACACAATTATGTTCCATATTAAAGGGACATTCACCGATTTCGTAACACGTCCAAACCGACAACAGCTACTGATCTGCCCTCTTCTCCTTATTTCGTTACCTCTTCAAATAAACTGTAAAGGATTCGGCTAGAATAGTTGGAGGGAAGATATGTTTGTGGTACACGTTATTGTTAAATTTCTGTGCAATGTTTTAGTTTGGTTTGAGGCGCACGTTTAGTTTTGTGGCTTTACAATTTACCGAGGCACAGTGGGGACAGTTTTATCCCAAAGACAAATAAAATTTCAAGAATCCAGTTTGTGTGAGATTTTTAGTCATTTTATTAGTTTGACGTACAACGTCAGTTTTAAATTCTGCATCAGATAAAGGGGTAAACCTGTTTGCGGCAGTCGTTGTTGTTGCATAGGGTAAAGGGTCTACATCACTTTGATAGGTGATATCCAAGTGACAGATTCTTCAGGATTAAACAGGTGTGTTGGTTAAAGAGTCAGTGTCACTTTTATCTGTGCGATAATTGAGTAATAATTGGTATTAGTATTGGTATTGGTTTATTATTGTCACTTGTACCGAGGTACAGTGAAAAACTTGTTTTGCATCCCGTCCGTACAGGTCAATTCATTACACAGTGCAATTACATTGAGATAGTACAGAGTGCATTAATGTAGTACACGTAAAGACAATAAAAGTACAGAGTAAAGTGTCACAGCTACAGAGAAAGTGCAGTGCAATAACGTGCAAGGTCACAACAAGGTAGATCGGGAGGTCAGAGTCCATCTCATTGTATAAGGGAACCGTTCAATAGTCTTATCACAGTGGGGTAGAAGCTGCGCTTAAGTATGGTGGTACGTGCGTCAGGCTCCTGCATCTTCTACCCGATGTAAGAGGAGAGAAGAGAGAATGTCCCGGGTGGGTGGGGTCTTTGATTATGCTGGATGCTACACCAAGACAACAAGAGGTAAAGACAGAGTCCAAGGAGGGGAGGCTGTTGTCCGTGATGCGCTGGGCTGTGTCTACAACTCTCTGCAGCTTCTTGCTGTCCTGAGCAGAGCAGTCATCGTACCAAGCCGTGATACATCCAGATAGGATGTTTTCTATGGTGCATTGTTAAAACTTGGTGAGAGTCAAAGGAGACAAACCCAATTTCTTTAAGATCCTGATGAAGTAGAGGAGCTGGTGACCTTTCTTGGCTGCGGCATCTACGTGATTTGACTAGGACAGGCTGTTGGTGATGTTCACTCCCAGGAATTTGAAGGTTTCAGCCCTGTCGAGCCCCCTTTCCTGAAGTCAATGTCCAGTTAATTTGTTCTGTTGACATTGAGGGAAATGTTGTCATGACACCATTCCACTAAGGTCTCTGTCTGCTTCCTGTACTCCGACTCATCGCTGTTTGAGATACGGCCTGCAACGGTGGTATCATCTGCAAACTTGTAGATGGAGTCAGAGCAGAATATGGCCGCACAGTCTGAGTGTATGGGGAGTAGAGTTGAGGGCTGTGGATGCAGCCTTGTGGGGCACCAGTGTTGAGAATAATCGTGCCAGAGGTATTGCAGTCTATCCTCACCGATTGCGGTATGTTTGTTAGAAAGTCAAGGATCCAGTTACAGAGGGAGGTGTTGAGTGTTTGGTCTCGGAGTTTGGTGACAAGCTTGCTTGGGATTATTGTATTGAAGGCAGAGCTGCAGTTAATAAACAATAATCTAAGGTGGGTGTCTTTACTCTCCAGATGCTCCAGAGTTGTTGCAGGGCCAGGGAGATCACATCCGCTGTCGACCTATTTCGGCGATAGGCGAATTGCAGTGGGTCTAGATTGTCTGGTAGGCTGGAGTTGATGCGTGCCATAACCAACCTCTCAAGCACTTCATGGTGGTGGACGTCATAGCCACTGGTCGGAAACGACTTTATTTGCTTCGGGCAGTTTCGCCTTCAGTCGGGCTCCAAGTGGACGAGGTGCCACGTCGATTTATGTTGGTTGAAGATTTGCATCTAGATGAGTGCAATATTGATAAGTAGTCGGTTGGATTTTCATTCACTGAAGAAATTAGTGGGGATGTCAAAATGATGAACATAGTTGTTCCAGTTGCGTGGTCTGTTTGAGAACCGGGTCAGTTCTCGTTGATGAATATACTACTTTCGAATAGAGACGTTTTTTGTTAGAATGTTTGTTCGAATTAATTGAAAGAGCTGCGCTTTGTGACTCTGTGAAAACATAACGCTCTTCGGCAGCTGGAGTGGTTGCAACAGGTTGAAGCCGAGCATTCGCCTGAAGAGCTTGTCAGGTTGAAGTATTATTTCAGGTAGTTTTTCCGGCAGACACATCACTTTCAGGACCAATATCGGTCCGCGAGCCTGGTTGAGTCCAGAACACCACGCCTTTGGTCCTCGAGTATAGAACATTATAGCACAGTACGGGCCCTGCGGCCCACAATGTTGTGCCGACGTTTTATCCTGCTCCAAGATCTATTTAACCCTTCCCTCCCACATAGCCCCCTTTTTCTATCATTCATGTGTCTGAGAGTCTCTTAAATGTCCCTAATGTATCTACCCCTACAACCTCTGCCGGCAGTGCGTTCTACGCACCCACCACTCTCTGTGAAAAAACTTACTCCTGACATCCCCCTTGTACCTTCCTCCAAACACATTTTGATGTGAACCAGAGCATAATTAATGTAATAGATTTATTTTCGGTTTCACCTCAAGATCTATAATATTTTTGTCTGCCTGTATTCAATCCAATGTATTCATCTTGTAATTTCTGTGTTGAACGGGATTATTATGTTTGTGATCATGTGTTGGTTCGAGGACGCTGCTGGGCAGGATTGTCCGAGGGACTGATGTCGGTTGAGAAGAGGATCGGGCTGATTGGAGAATCAATTCGATAACCTGAGGCAATCAAATAATTTTTGTGTTTATTATGGAAGGTAACCCCGATCAACTGTATTGGACCGAGGAGTGTTATAACGTTGGCATGCCGCTTTAGTTTCAATCATTTTATTATCTCGGTGCAACATTTTAATCTAATGTGATGTGGAATTTATTTATTCAGATTATAGATACAAATCACCTAATTCCCACCTTCAAACATGACACCTATCCTGAGACGGCGGTTTTGGCATTGCATTGTGCAAAGTGCAAGAAATTGCAAAACATCAGCAAATTAATATGAAATGGAAAGAAGTATCTGATGTTTAAAACAATATTCCCACAGCTGGAGGAATGCCGCACCCGATTACCACCGATTAATGTGACATATCACTGCGTTCTCTTTCCAGACACGTCTGTGAAGTGAACATAATCAGTTATTGCAGAAATTTAACTCGGTTGTTTATCTCATAGACTTTAACATGCTTATTTTTCACCGTGTTGAAATCTCAATGTCCCAATGGAGATTCAAAATCATATATTATCTCCGGGAATGTATCACACAGATCATTTGATTTGAAGACCTTGCCGATAGCGCAAAGAGACATATCTCTTCACGTCGAAAAAATGTTGAAAACTTATAAAAAGCGGAGAAAATATTGTACGTGATCATTACCGTCATTAGAATTCCTGGTAAGTGAGCGCAACAAATTAATTGTGCAGTTTCGCATAAAATGTAGGTTTATTTTAATTTAATAATGTCACAAGCTACCTCGTTGATGGTCTTAGTCAATGAAAACACTTCGTGAACTTAAATATACTTCAGCGAAGTTGTACTTCCATTTTATTCAGTTGAAGGAAATATACTTCTGACTGTAACTTACGGAAGCGCGGAAAATTTTGGCAAGTTGGGCTGAATACTGACAGTTTGTCCTGCGGGAAGATTTTAATGGCAAAGGAGGAAACTGGAGAAGTTCACTGAATATGCTTTCCTCTCCAGATTGGAATATAAGGCAGTTGTCAGTAAATCTCATACGAGGATATTACTGATAGTTGGTTACTGATCGCTCTTGATCACTGCGCTGTCCTTCGCAGTTTGAATCATGTTTGTTTTCAAGTGGGAGTGGTCACGAGAAACAGTGGATATGTTTGTGCAAGAATATATCTGACTGTCCAATTCCAACACGTGGGGTCGGTATCCGTGTCGAATAACTCGCACCAGAAACAATGAGATGCGATCAGCGCAGAATGATATTCAGTGTCCGCTATCAACAGGAATTGAACATCTTATGCTTGTCGTTATGTTTTGGGAATTGCTAAATTGTACTTTTGTGGCTGATTAAACGGAGCGTCACACCTGACGCCAATGATCATGTCAACATAATCCGTTCCCGAATACGACAATTCTCGTTCGCCCTGCCAGATTCAAACTAGGATTCACCCTGACATTACACGACAATAAAATTCACCTGGAGCGTCTGCCGTCATTTATGCCCCGTCCTTCTTTCCAATCGAGTTGACCCCATGATCCCTGTCCCTGCTGTTCCCTGAAATATTAGTTCAGTCATGGAGAGAAGTGGTGGTGTAACGGGTTTGGGTGGCCGATATCAATGTTTGTGTCATATGTCTGTTCATAGATTGGTTATTGCACTCGGATGGCCATTGCTCCTTGTCCCGGACATAAACATACGCAGCTTACGATTATACTGATGTATCAGGCAGAACAGGCAAGGGTCGCAAATTTCAATTAAGGCAGAGCAATAACCAAGTTTGTTTATCTATCCACTTACAAAATTCAGGTAGTTTTGACGGCAGCAGTACCATATTGGATTTCTAATCCTACTTTACGAACTGACTCGGTTAACTTGTCTGGCTGGTGCGGAGTTGTTCAATCTCACGTATGGGTCCAGGTTGTTCGACCTCGTCCAGGAATCCTACTGTTGCCGGGCGCATTTCTCCCTGAATCTCTTCGTACCTCCCTTCAGTTTCTGAATTTCCAGACTCCTGGATAACATGTATGGTCCCTGATTAGTCTAGAATTCCGATTACATCTGTAAGTTTAATATATTGAAATGACAAAATTTCCTCCGAGGCTGCTGGGTCCCTCCTGCCGCTAACTCCATACTTCCCTATTTCCGCTGTACTCTGAAATGTGCAGCGTGGAATACGTTGGAAATTGCCAAGATTTCCCTTTAATTGCAACCATTGAGCTGACCAGATCTGCCATGCCTGTTTAATGGATAACATCAACCCTCTGAAACTGCATAAACACTCAGAATATAATTGTTCTGTAACTCCAATATTTGTCCCTTTCTCTTTCTGAAGTGAATTTAGTGGCGATTGTGATCCTGTCCCGGGGAAAGTGCGGCCTCTCCACCTTCACCACTAGCTATCTGGTGGCCATGGCGGCGGAGGATCTCCTGGTAATTATTACTGAGGTCGTTTTGTTTCAGATCAATTATCATTATTTCCCAAGGTTTTTCCTGGATATCACCCCTGTGTGCCGTGTTGCAATCGCGCTCAAACGTGCAACCGTAGAATTTTCCGTTTGTTTCACCGTCACCTTCACCTTCGATCGGTTTGTCGCCATTTGTTGCCAGAATTTGAGAACGAAATACTGCACCGGGAAAACTGCAGCTACGGTTCTAACCATCACCGGCATTCTGCTCTGTCTGAAAGATGTACCCATCTATTTCACACGCGAACCTGAAGAACTTGTTGGCAAGTTATTATACAGATCCGGGGTGGGTGGTAAATGATTGGTTCGATAGCATTCTAACTCCATTGATTCCTTTCGCTGTAATTCTGCTGGTCAACGCTGTGACAGTCAGACACATTTTACTGGCCAGTCGGGTCCGTCAAAGGCTGAGTGGTCAGAGCAAAGGGAAGAACTGTACTGACCCAGAGATGGAGAACAGGAAGAGGTCTGTGGTTTTACTCTTCACCCTCTCCGGTAGCTTTGTTCTCCTATGGCTAACGTATGTTGTAGACTTCTTCTATTATAATATTACGGGAGCCGGACTAAATGAATCTGAATATATCTTTCAACAAGTCGGGTATTTACTGCAGAATTTCAGTTGCTGCACGAACACATTTATTTACGGAGCTACTCAGTCCAAGTTCTGGGAGCAACTGAAGTATGCTGGGAAATGTACAGCCATATTGATAACTCAAATTATTAAAAGACGAATTATGTGAGAACGGTTTGCGGTTTGTTCTGCCTCCCTTGACGTTTGGTATCAGGCATATGCTTCTGAACCATCCTGCAGGTTATTGTGGGTTGCTTTATATCTAATTATGGAGACTGTCTTCGGGTTGAGCATTGTTTTCACTCACAGTGCCTGGTAGAATCGTGGTTGCAACCTCAGTCCCTGAGGCTGTTGTACTGTAGTAAAACGGTTGCTACATTTGAGGTCACAGTTAGGCTCAGTTATTCTGTCCCTACAATACATGCAGATATTTAACTGTGCCGGTAATTCCTGGAGTCAATAAGACGGTAACTACAGTTCCCTGCGACTGGGAAGCCATATTCCTATAATGCTCAGGCTCAGTCACACTGTGGCTCCACAATGTCAAGGGCCGATAGAACTTTTCGACCAATGCCAATGGACGCTGAAACTGTGTCCACGATATTACCATCAGCAATCCTAAATGCACGATTGTAGGTTTTAGTTGTATTGTACCGTTCAGCAACATATCTTCCACAATACCCGTGTTCCTGTATTCATAATTCTCTTGGTATTTGAACCCGTAATCTCTGGTGGGGGGTTGGGGGTTGCACTGAAAGTGTACTGAAAACTCGCTGGGACTTGGAGTCTGTTCTCCCAATGTTTTGGGCCAGGAGTCGTGCGACTACCATCCCCAACATCGAAGACAAATGACCACAATTCCTGCCGTAATTGAAACTGTTGAAAATGCACCAGTGTTCATGGATCCTGCCCCACGTTGCCCGTATTCAGCCAACCTTTATGCAATATGTATCGGTTTAATGATATTGTACCCACAATGTTCTGGTTTATTCGACACATACAAAATACCTGATGTCACCGACTGTGTATCCGATGACGTTATGCCGAAATTATCAAGAGTCAGTGAATTGCCTGCAGTGGCACAGGGCCCATAATGAAAGGTTGAAGTGAGTCAGTATTCGCAGTGCACGGTTCCGATCATCAGTTATCCAAAACTCAAAACCGGAGAAACGGACTCACCATTCAAGATATTCCTGAGTAATGACCTTCTACTCACAATTCCCGGTGTCGGTGAGAGTGCACCCAGAAAACCCCGGGACGATGAACCTAAATCTGTACTGGACATGATCAGGGAAGCTGGATCCAAAATATCCCGAGTCAGATAACCTGTACACACAGTTCGCGTGGTCTGTGAGAGAACATCCACAATGCCAAGTGTTACTGACCGTCTCCTCACAAAGCTAAAATCGCTGTCATGTACGAACAACGTTCTCGTTCACTCGCAGAGTGCCGGGAATTCCAGGCGTCATAATAAAAGATCTTTTACGAGCATAGGAAACACAAAAGAAACAGACCATTCTGCCCCTCGAAAATGTTCCACGATTCGGTGTACTCAGGACTGAGTGATTGGCACTTTCCGCCATTGCCTCCATATTAGCAGAGTCCCCCAACATCCAATGAAATTAAGCATACAGTGCATACAGTGAATCAAGACCCGCAGGAACTGATCTGCCGAACCTCCCCAGTCAACCTTCCAATGCATGTATACCCATACTAAGGAAGGAAGGCCAGAAATTTACACACTAGCCCAGATGCTCATTCCGCAGGGATCTATCGAACAGCAACGTGTGATCTCGACACTGAAATTCAGATGAACTTGCAGTGAAGGACTTCCGTCATTTGCATTCCTTAAAATCGCATATATAAGGACCCAGATCCCATTGAACGCAGGCAACTTTCAGACTGTCACAAAAACAACCTCTGCCTTCCTCTGCATTTTCTACGAAAATATACTGAGTTATCAGAAGTGGTTTGCGAGGAGAATGTGTGGCGACTTTACAAAGATGTTTAAAATTTTGTGAGGAAAATATAAAGTGGATATTTACAATCTTTTCCCCAGGGCGGGTGAGACCAAGACTGAGGGGCATAGATTTAGGGTGAAAGGGGAAATATTTTAAAGGGACCTGAGCAACTTCACGCAGAGGGCGGTATGTAGCCGACTGGAGGCACAACGGTGAACAACATGTAGCTTAATGAAATGTAGTCAAGGTGACCAGCAGGCAAGAATAAAGATATAGCCCGACCAACATCTCCCGATAACTCAGGCCTTCTAGTCCTGGAAACATGCTGGTTAATCATTCTTGCATGCCTTTCAGTTTAACCACAGCATTCCTGCAGCACGGTGACCAAAGCTGTACACAGCACTGCCTCAACAACGACTTACGTAATTGCAACATAATGGCCCCATCTCCGATATTCAATGCCCTGACTGAGGAAGGCCAGAGTGCTTAACGTTTTTTTCCACCACCCTGTGAACCTGTGACGGGGCTTTGAATGAATGATGCACTTGTACTCCAAAGTCCCTCTGTTCCTTTAAACTTCCTCGTGTAATCTGTGCTGTCATCCTGCACCGGATAAATACTCATTACTTCATGATTTTCCTGCACATAGCTCCCGTGAATAGGGTTATATTTGCAGTGCGTCATGCAGCTGCAGACTGTTCCGTCTGGATCACCGTTACTTTCACCTTTGATCGATTTGTCACCATTTGCTGTCAGAAGCTGAGAACAACGTATTGCACCAGGGAAACGGCGGATACCTTTCTGGCAACAACCGGTATGGTTCTCTGTCTGTAAAACCTTCCCATCTACTTTGCGACAGGGGCAGTATTACACTGACCCCGGGTGGCAGACACTGAACCGGTTCGATACGGTTTTGACTGCGTTGCTCCCATTTGTACCATTCTGCGGCTCCACGCTGTGACAGTCAGGCACTATTTAGTGGCCAGACGGGTCCGTAAGGGACTGAGGTGTCAGAGCAAAGGAGAGAACCTCACGGACACACAGATGTAGAGCAGGAGGAGATATGTTTGTCCGTGAGGTTCTCCCCTTGCTCTAACATCGGCAGGTTCATCCTCCTGTGGCTGACAAACGTTGAAGAATTTGTCCATTATCAGATCAGAGGAAATTCAGCAGATGGAATTGATTCTGAACGGAGATTTCATTCTGTCGGCATTTGCTGAGCAATTGAAGCAGCTGCACGAACACATTTATTTATGAGGCAATTCAGTCTATGTTGTCGGAGAAGTAGAAGAGTGCAGTGAAATACTCCGTAACCTCAGTGCTTCAGTTCATCAACAGAACGGCGCCCGAAGCGTAATGAGACGTGGCCGCAGTATCTCCATTTCGGGCTCCACCTCCTGACATTCAACTCATGATCTTGCAAGTGCCACGATCGGACGCATCACCTCTAAACGACCAGCTCCGGTTCTCAAGCCAATCACAGCAGATGCTCCCACCCCGGGTCTGTTCCAGCCACTGACAAGAGACGAGTACTGCTCCCCAGCATATCCGGGACAATGACCTGCTGCCCTCTCTGACCCAGATCAGGAACTTGATTAGGGTAAATCTCATGTTACTGATCGTCTGTCCTTAATTTATCGGAGGTCGTGATTCTCAATCCATCCTGCGCAGCTCTGTCGAGATTGGTGTTGAGATCCTGATGTTTCATTCACATTGACCTGGTCACGGTCTCGCACAACACACAAGGTGATGATGATACCCCATCCACATTCGGTTAGAAGACAAGTACCCAAGACGACAGGAGCAATAGGTCACCTGCTCAGTCAAATCCCCCTCCACCGTACAGTTTTGTCACGGCCGATCAATTCTTGCCTTCAATTCTCCTTAAAGAGTCATGGAGTTCTCCAGCGCAGGAATAGGACCCGCCACCCACCTGGTCCATGCCGATCACGGTGCTGACCGTACCTGCCCACTTGCTTGCGTTTGGCTCGTAACCCTCGAAACATTACCTATATCTTTACATGTCCAAATACATTTTAAACTGGGTGACCGTTTCGCAGAACACTTACGCTCTGTCCGAAACCACGACCTGCATCTCCCCGTTGCCAGTCGCTCCAACGCCCCCCTCACACTATCATTGATCTGTCAGTCCTCGGACTCCTCCACTGCCAGGAGCATTCCAAGCGCACACTGGAGGAACAGCACCTCGTTTTCCGTCTTGGAAACTTTCAGCCAAACGGCAACAACATTGAATTCTACCACCTTATGTAATCCCTACCCAGTTCACTACAAACACCCCCGACCACTCTTCTCCTCTTCTTCCCTTTCCTCGCCTCCTTTATCTGTCTTTTTCCCTTTTCATTTACTTTTGACCCGTCCCCAGGTGTGACTGTTCTCTCCTCCTCCCCCGCACATACCTAACATTACCTCTTATCTGCATCTATATATCACTACCTTGTGCCCAACCGTACTCTCCTCCTTTGTCCATCTATCACTGTTCTGTATTTTCCTCCAATATATATTGGGCTTCCACTTTTCTTATCTTCAGTCCTGAAGAAGGGTCCTGACCCGAAATGTCGACCGCCTGCTTTTCTTTACTGATGCTGCCTGGGGATGATGAAACATTATCGTGTTTTTCATCATCCCCATTTTAAACAATGTAACTTTACCTAACTCTGCCTCCTTAAGCAGCGCGTTCCACATACATACCATTCTTTGTCTACAACCATTGCTCCCCGTCTCCTTTAAATCTTTCCACTCTCATTTTAACCGCATGTCCTGTTGTTTTAGAATCTCCGTACCCTATGTACACGGCAGTGACCATCCATATTATCTACGCCCCTCATGATTCATGATACGTAAGGTTACCACTCAGCCTATTCATTCCAGAATAAACAGTACCAGTATGTCTCGTCTCTCCCATAACTCAAACCTACAGTTTCACTAACATAATTTTGAATTTTTTCTTCATCTACTTTAGCTGAAGACATCTTCTCTTTCGTATGCCCACCACGTGTGCACATATGTGGCTTCAGAAACATCTTCTACTGCTGTAATACGACGCTCCATCTCTCGTACCCTTTGCCCTGACCGATGAAAGCAAGAATGCCATTCATTTTCTTCACTACAGTGTCTATATGTTTCACTATTTCCATGGACATTTTCAGTTGTCCCGCCATGTATTTCCTTCCTACAGCACTCCACAGGGATCTGCCATCCACTGTTCATATCATGGCCTGGTTTAACAACCCTAAATGTATCATCTGGCACTTGTCTGAGATCAATCTTTTTTGCCATTCTTATCCCCCATTTTCCCAGTTGCTCCAGATCACTATCCACAATACCAGGAATTTTGGTGTCATACGCAGATGTACGAATCACGCAACATACTTTCTCAGCTGAATCGTTAATATCCATGACATACAACAGTGGATGCAGCATCGACCCTCGTAGAACAGCACTGATCACATTTCTCCATTCTGACATTTCCAGTACCACGCTAACGCCTTAATTGCACGTGATTTAACCTTCCGGACCATCGTACCATGCCCACCTTCAATCCTGCCATCCGAGTAATACAGACTCATGGCTCCTTGCACGTCAGTGCTGCCACTCCCAGTGTGTTGGAATGGATGTGGGAGGAAATGTGCTGTGAATTGACTGGGGAGAAAGGGACAGAGGAAGAAATGGCGAACGAATGAGTAAACGTGTTGGGAGAGAAAGAAGGGAAGAGTTGACAGAAAACGGAGTGTTGGAGAGGGTAATGGGGAGAGCTAGCTTTGGGAGGGGTCATCCGTCTTCAACAGTCTCCGGATCACGTTGCTCGCAATCCACACCGCCAGCAGAAAGAACGTTGGCCGCAACATACCGTCAGGTTCTGGGTATTCTGATTACTGAAAACCTTCCCCATACTCAGAGGAACAAGTCAGGAACGTGGTTGAATGCTTTCCCCTTGTCTGGATAAATAAAACTCCATAAACAAGCAGAACAACCAACCGACACAAAGCACCCGCTTCATTTGTGCCCACCAGCTATCCGAAACACTAAATCTCTCCGTTCTCGTTATCAGTGAGCGCCAAGAGTGCTATGCCAAGTGTGCACTGGGGTTACTCGCTGATGTACAAACATCTTCCACCCAGACTTGGAACCATTACAACCAATGAAGTCATGCTGCACCTGCGCAAGGGAACGCCACCATCTGCAGGTCTCCCACCTACAGTCTCCATGACTCATTCCATCCACTCTCTTCATCCTAAAAACAGCGTGGCTACAGTGTGTGTCAACGCCTCATTACAGGAAGGATGTGGAGGCGTTGGAGAGGGTGCAGAGGAGATTTACCAGGATGCTGCTTGGATTAGAGGGTATGGAATATGAGGAGAGTCTTAAGGTGCTAGGGCTTTATTCACTGGAAAGGAGGAGGATGAGGTGAGACATGATAGAGGTTTATAAAATATTGAGAGGAATAGATAGAGTAGACAGTCAGAACCTCCTTCCTAGGGCACCAATACTCAAGACGGGAGGGCATGGCTTTAAGGTTATGGGTGGGAGGTTCAGGGGAGATGTCAGGGGGAGGTCTTTCACCCAGAGAGTGGTTGGTGCGTGGAATGCGCTGCCTGGAGTGGTGGTGGAGGCAGATACATTGGACAGGTTCAAGAGTTTGTTGGATAGGCATATGGAGAAATGTGAGATAGAGGGATATAAGGAAGGAAAGGGAGATAGTGTGAGGGTGGTTTGATGGCCGGTACAACATGGTGGGCCGAAGGGCCTGTTTTGTGCTGTACTATTCTATGTTTCTATGGTTCAAATTGCAATGTGATTTCTCATCCAGACCGCTCATCCAGAACTCCAAACCTGCGACACATGTAGGCAGGAAGGAGGGAAACACAGGGTAACAGCATGTTCCTTTCCTTGTCACACAGAGAGCACAGAACATAGAAGAGTAAAGCACAGGAACAGTCTCGTTGGTCAAAGAGGACTGTGTAGATCATGTTACCAAATTAAACGAAGCCACTTGCCTGCACATGATCCATATCCCTTCATTCCTTGCATCATCTTCCGCCTGACTAAATGCATCAACACCACTATCCTATCTGCTTCTACAACCATCCCCGGCGAGCACATTACATTCTCTGCATCAGCTATTACCTCACACATCTACTTCATGCATTCCTCTCTTATATTATAGTGATGTCCTCCAGTATATGACATTTCTACCCTGGGAAGGTACACAGTCTCTCGACCCGAGCTATTTTATATTACTCTATCAGGTGTCCCCACAGCTTCCGAGGCTCCAGACAAAACAACCGAAATTTGTCCAGTATCTCCTTTTGGCTAATCTCTCTTTCTTGGAATATTGGCTTGTGAAGTTCTGCAGCCCCTCCAAACCGTCCACAGTCTTTCTGTAATGGGGCGACCAGAACAGCACACAATACTCCAAATTCAGCTTAACTAAGAGGAAGAAAGAAGCTTATCCGCGGTTTAGAAAGGATGAATCAGACAGAGCTCTGGTGAGTTACAAGGTAGCCAGGAGGGAGCATAGGAATGGCCTTAGGATAGCTATAAGGGGCATGAGAGGTCCTTGCCGAGTAGGATTAAGGAAAACCTAAGGCGTTCTACACGTATGTGAAGAATAAGAGGATGACAAGAGTGAGGGTAGGACCGATTACCGATAAAAGAGAAAACATGTGTCTGAATTCGTACGAGAGAGGGGAGGTCCTTAATGAATGTTTTTCTTCAGTATTCACCAGAGAGAGAGAGAGACCTTGAGGTTTGTGAGGTTCGCGTACGACAGACTGATATGCTAGGGCATGTCGACTTGAGGAAAGAGTTTGTGCTGGGAATATTGAATAACATTAGGATAAATAAGTCACCGGGGCCGGACGTGATATATCCAAGGTTGTTAGCCGAAACTAGGGAAGAGATTGTTGAGCCTTTGGCGTCGATATTTGCGAACTCAATGCCCACAGGAGTAGCGCCAGATGATTGGAGGGTGGCAAATGTTGTTCCTTTGTTTGAGAAAAGGAGTAGGGACAACGCTGGGAATTATAGACCAGTGAGTCTTACTTGAGTGGTGGGCAAATTACTGGAGAAGATTCTCAGAGACAGCATTTATAGGCATTTAGAGAAGCGTGGGCTGATTATGGACAGTCGAAATGGCTTTGTGAGGGGCATATACTGCCTCAGGAGCCAGAATGAAGTATTTGAGGATATGACGTGGCACATTGATGAAGGTAGAGCAGTGGATGTGGTGCACATGGATTTTAGAAAGCGTTTCATAAGGCTGCTCATGGAAGGTTCATTCAGAAAGTCTGGAGGCATGCCATCCAGAGAAACTTGGCTGTGTGGATTCATAATTGGCTAGCTGATGGAAGACAGAGAGCGGTGGTAAATGCAGCGTGTTCTTCCTTGAGGTCGTTGACCAGTGGTGTTCCGCAAGGATCTATTCTGGGACCCCTGTTCTTCATGATTTGAAGAAATGCCTTGTATGACGATGTGGAAGAGTGGGTTAGTAAGATTCCTTATGATACAAAGATTGGTGGTTTTGTGGATAATGTGGAAGTTTGCTGCAGATTACAGCAAGATATTGATAGAATGCAGACCTGGGCTGAGAGGTGGCAGATTGAACCCAGAAAAGTGTGAAGTGATATACTTCGGGAGATCGTATTTGAAGGCAGAATACAATACAAGGGTAAGGGCAGGACTCTTATCAGTGTGGAGGAACAGAGGGATATTGGGATCCACGTCCATAGGGTCCACGTCCATAACGTTGGCGCACATGTCGGTAAGTTTGCTAATAAGGCGTTTGGTGTGTTGGCATTCATTAGTCAGGGCACTGAGCTCAAGAGCCACGACGTAATGTTGCAGCTCCAAGAACTATGTTTATACCATATTTGAAGCATATTATACAGTTCTGGTCGCCTAATTATCGGAAGGATGTGAAAGTTATAGAGAGGGTGCAATCAGATTTACCAGGATGTTGACTGGATTGCAGAATATGACATGAGGAAAGGTTAAGTGAGCTCGGGCTTTTCTCTTTGGAGAGAAGGAGGATGAGAAGTGACTTGATCCAGGTGTACACAATGATAAGAGGCATAGATCGATTGGACAGTCAGAGACTTTTTCCCAGGACGCCAATGGTTTACACGAGGGGGGATAATTTGGAGGAGATTGGAGGAAGATATAAGGCAAATTGCAAGAGGAAAGTTTTTTTTTTACATAGAGAGTAGTGGGTGTGTGGAACGCAATCCCGCAGAGTTTGTGGGGGCAGATGCATAAGGGACATTTAAGAGACTATTAGATAGGCACATCAATGATAAAGAAATGTAAGTCCATGTGACGGGGAAGTGTTAGATAGATATTAGAGCAAGATAAAATGTCAGCACTACATTGTTGGTCGAAGGGGCTGTTCTGTAAAGTAATGTTCTATGTTGGATACTTGCTTCCTCGTTAGTCACTGGCGAAGTTGTGGAAGACTGGACTGTGGCCAATGCTCTTACATTGTTAAAGATGAGTAGAAAGGTCAGGCCAGGGAACTACAGGCCGGTGATCCTGACTTCAGCTGTAAGGAATTTACTGGAGGGAATTCTGAGGGACAAGATCTACCATCAATTGGATAATTAATGCCTAATCCGGAACAGTTCGTGTGGTTTTGTGCGTGGGAGGTTACGTCTGTCAAATCTTTTGGACTTTGTCAAAGAGATAACTATGGGGAAAGAGATAGGTAGGGCAGTAGATGGTGACTATATGGACCAGGAAGGCCGTTGACAACGTGCCGCAAGGCAGGTTGATCTGGAAGGTTTGGTCGCATGGCGTAATGTGAGATCTGGCGAAGTGGATTCAGAATTAGCTCGATCATAGGAAGCAGAGGGTTAACGATGAAGTTCGATTCTCCAAATGGAGGACTGTAAACAATGGGGTGCCCCAGGGATCTGCGTTTGGACCTCTGTCAGTCATTATGTATGTAAATGATTTGGATGTGAAAGTACATGGCACGGTTAGCAACTTTACTGATCATACTTAATTCAGGCGTCTTTTTGACGGTGAAGCAGTTTGCCATGATTTGCAAAGGGATCTTGATCAGTTAGGGAGATGGACTGAGGAGCGGCAAATGGACTTCAAATTAGATAACTGTAAGGTGATTAGTTTGGAAAGTCAAACCAAGATGTGGCTTAAACAGTGAATGGCAGGGCACTGACGCATGTTGTGAAACAGTGGGATCTGGGATTACAAGTGCACAGTTCGCAGAGGCGGCTGCGCAAGTAGACGGAGTGATGAAGAAGGCGTTTAGCATGCTGGCCTTCCTCAGTCAGGGCATTGAGTTCAGGAACAGCGGCATTATGTTCTAGTTGTATAAGTCGTTGGTGACGCTGTACTTGGAGTATTGTGTAAAGCTGTCGTCAGCCTGTTACAGGAAATACACTGTCAAGCTGGAGATGGTGCAGAAGAGATTTCAGAGGAAGCTGCCTGGACCAGAGGGCCTGAGTCGCAGGGAGATGTAGGTCACCCTGGAGTGCAGAGGAATGAGGGGTGATCTCATTGAAGTTGATAAAATCATAAGGGTATTTATAAAGTGCGCGGTTATCGTCTTTTCCCCCAGGGTTGGGAAGTCCAAAACCAGCAGGCACAGACACAAGATAAGCGGGGAGAGATTGAAAAGAGACCTGAGAGTTAACCTCTTTACACAGAAGGCAGTGAGTACCTGGAATGAGCTCCCAGAGGAAGTTGATGAGGCGGGCACAGTTGCCACATTTTAAAGCGATTTTGACACGGGAAGGGCTTGCAGAGTTATGGGGCGAACTCGGACAACTGGTACCAGCAGGCAGGGTGCTGTAGTCAGTATGAGCAGTTGGATCGAAGGGCCTGTTTCCGTGCTGTATCATTCTGTGACTTCATGAGTACTGCATTTGGTTCATCTCAACCCCGCTCCTCCCTCAATCTCTCTCTCCCTTCCTCTCTCTTCCCACCTTCCCTCCATCTATCTTCCTTCGCCGATGCTCCACGATCGGTGGTGTTACACAGGGATCAGTGGACGGTTCTCTATTCTTTTTCATACATGGAAAGTACTTGGATGAAAATGTACATTGGTGGCTTAGTAATTTTGCAGATGATTGCTGGCGTTGTGGGCAGTGTGGACGCTGTCAAAGAATACAGCGGCATACAAAGAATACAGTTACTGATATAGACGGAGAAATTGCAAATGAGGTTTCATTCGGGCAAGTGTGAGCTGTTGCTCTTTGGGAGCTCAAGTGCAAGGGTAAAGTACACAATTGATGGCAAGAAAGGCAACAGCACTCATGTACAGACTGATATTGGGATTCAGGTGCAGACTCGCCTGAAAGTGGCCACACAAGCAGATGGGGTGCTACAGAAGGGGTACGGCATGCTTGCCTTCATTGGTCGGGGCGGTGAGTGAAAGTGTTGGAAAGTCATGTTGCAACTGTTTAAGACATCTGTTGTGCCTCATTTAGAGTGCAGTGTGCAGTTCTGTTGGTCACACTATTGCAACAATGTGGCAGTTTTAGAGATGGTGCAGAGGGTTTTCGCCAAGATGTTGCTTGGATTGGAGAGTAATAGCGACAAGCAGAGGGTGGACAAAGTTGGATTGTTTTTTCTGGAGTGTTGGAGGCTGAAGGGCGATGCGATAACAATGTCTCAAGTCAGGAGAGCATGGATAATGCAGATAGTCAGAGTCTTTATCCTTAGCTGAAAATATAAAATGCCAGAGGAGTTAAGTCTCTTGAGCCTTATGAGATTAAACTCCATGATATTGAGACAGGCAAGAGATGAGATTGAAGAGGCTTTGATCAGGAGCTTCGAGTCCTCACCAGCCAATTGACGAGGTGTACGAGGAATGGGGAGGCGCTGATCTTGTTCCGTAACTAAAGAAGTGAAATAGAGATATTCCCGGAAAACTCTCGGCCGGTGAGTCTCACGTCAGTGGTAGGGAAATTATTGAAGAGAATTCTTTGGGATGGCACTAATGAGCATTTGAAAAACCGTGGCCTGATTAGGGACAGACGGCGTGGCTTTGTGCGGGGCAGGTCATGTCTACGAAGTTGATTGAAATCTCAGAGGAGGTGACGAATTTCGTTGATGTGGATCGTTTTAGGGATGTGGATCTTGTCTGCCTGGATTTTAGTAAGACGTGTTACAACGCCCCTCATGGTAGGCTCACCTAGAAATTACGACGCGCGCCAACCACGGAAAACTGGCCGTTTGGATTCAGAATTGGCTTGCCCATGTTAGACAGAGGGAAGTGCTCGATGGGAATTATTCTGCTGGAGATCCTTAACAAGTGTTGTTGCACAGGGATCCGTAGAGGGCCCTACACTGTTTATGATATATCAAACTAACCTGGATGAAACTGTGGATGGCTGAGTTGGTACGTTCGCAGACGATACAATGATTGGTGGTGTTGTGGATAGTTCTTGCCTTCAGTTGCATCTTGCCGAGAGTTGTTCCAGTGCTCTGGAGAGGCAGTTCTCCGGGAAGTGTGACTGGGAGAGTTTTACATTGTGAAGTTCACTGTTACTCAGTACTTGATCGGAGTGAACACCTGATCCTGTGGACACACCTCACGGGAGAGTCTGACACAATCGGATTCCACTGTCTCTTGGTCAATTATTCGGTCCGGTCACCTGAACAAGTGTCCACCGCTCTTCTGGAGTGTCATTATCGAACTGAACTCACTGTGGAATTACTCCATTAACGGAGCCACTCTGCTGCCGGCTCTTCAGTTGTCCCTGCCTTCCCTCTGAAACCTTCCTCGGTCCCATCAGATGCTGAGATTCCAGAATGTCTTTACACACGGCAGGAAACGATTAGATATGTGAAAACAGCTCAACAGAGACTGTAACCAGGATTAATTATTGAATGGACAGTCATTCCATCTCTTGTAGCGGATTGCAGCTCGTTTCCTCCCAGCCGTTTACCCCACCATTTACCTTATCACCTCACACTGAAGCATTCAGGCTGGACTTGGTTGGATCCGTGTCTGATGTGATCAAGTTTGCAGCCGCGTCCCGACTCCCAACACTCCTGATCTTCAGCTGAAACCCGAGCCGGTGTTCAGACCCGGCAAATGTGTTCAGTGATGCGCAGTGTCTGCACTTTTCTCTTTCTCCAGTGAATTTACTGGTGATTCTGATCCTGTCTCGGGGAAATTGCGGCCTCTCCACCTGTACCACTCGTTACCTGGTGTCCATGGCAGCGGCGGATCTACTGACAATTGTAACTGAGGTAATTTTGCATCAGATCAATTATCATTATTTCCCGTTGAATTTTTTGGACCTCACCCCTGTGTGCAGCTTTATTCTTGCACTGAGGATTGCAGCCAATGATTGTTCTGTCTGGTTCACAGTCACTTTCACCTTTGATCGATTTGTCGCTATTTGTTGCCAGAAGCTGAAAACAAAATACTGTACCGGGAAAACTGCGGCTGTGGTTCTGACAACAACCGGCGTTCGGCTGTGTCTGAAAAACGTTCCCCGCTACTTCACACGGGAACCCAGAGAGATAATTGACAACGTAGCATGGTTCTGTGCGTTAATGGACAGCTATTACACTGACCCCGGGTGGGTGGGACATGACTGCATCTACTTAGTTTTAATGCCACTGCTCCCTTTCGCTGTAATTCTGCTGCTCAACGCTCTGACAGTCCGGCACATCTTAGTGGTCATTCGGGTCCGTGAGGAGCTGAGGGGTCAGAGAAAGTGGGAGAACCGCAGTGACCCGGAGATGGAGAGCAGGAGGTCTGTGGTTTTACTCTTCACCCTCTCCGGCAGCTTCATCCTCCTGTGGCTGACTGTGATTGTCGAATTCTTCGATTATAAGATCATAGGAACATCAGCAGGTCGGAATGACTCCCAGTGGATCTTCCACCAAGTTGGGTTTTTGCTGAGAAATTTCAGCTGCTGCACGAACACGTTTATTTACGCGGTGACTCAGTCCAAGTTTAGGGAGCAGGTAAAGAGCTCAGTGAAATATCCGGTCACCTAAGTGCTTCAGCTCATTCGTAAAGCCGCCCCCCACCCATGAGCACAACCCAGAGGCGTAAATAGTGCCCCCAGTCCAGGTTCCAGCTCCTCACTCACCGTCTGATCTCACAGGTGTCAGTCCCGGGCGGATTGTCCCAACTCCGTGATACCTGTCATATTTCCCCAATGTTTCCATCTTCCTCCGCATTGGGGACCGTCCGTTGCAGGCTCCACGCTGAGACCGATGGTCCTGTCTCCCTCTGCAGTGGAAAACGTCCGGTGCAGGCCCCACCCTGGGACCAATGGTCCCATCTCCCCACGCAGTGGGGACAGGTCAAGTAGAAGTTCCTCACGGGGACCAGGGTGTTCCGATCCACCTCCGCAGTGGGGATCGGCCATGGTACCAGTAATCCTAATCCACCTCCGTAGTGCGGGCCATCTAGTGCTACCTCCGCCCCAGGACCAGCAGTTTCAAACACCCTCCGTAGTGTGGGGCGTCTGGTACAAACTTCCCCCGAGACTACTGTCTAATCTCCCTCTGTGCGGACCATTTGATAATAACCTTACTCCCGGGATAGGTTGTCCGATCTCTCTGAGGAGTGTGGTCCTAGCCTTGGAATCTCCCCCATCGCGCCGACGTTTGTTCCAGACACTAAGACAGACCGCACAGTCCCGACACTGATCCTGTTTCACCAATTTATTTCCAAAGTTACACAGTTCACCCCTCCCCTCTCCCTCCCCCCACACCCATCACGTACCATGTCCCTGGCGATGCCAGTCTTTCTTCTGGGTCTTTATAATTAAGAAGTGGCTGGAGCTTCCTTAGCTTGTGACTCTTTGGTAGAAGTAGACGTAGCCCAGGTCCGGGACGGTTTTTCTGAGGCAAAGACTTTCTGATCATTGTATTTCACCCAGCTGTGTGGACGAGAGAAAGAGAGAGAGGAGGGAGGAAAGAGGGAGGAGCTCGATGGGGAAAAAGGGTGAAGTGTAGAGCAGAGTGAGGAGTGTGATGTGGAGAGAGGGAGAGGTATAGATCAGTGGGAGGGTGTGATGGGGAGAGAGGCGTGCTGCAGAGCAGGATGATAACGAGGGTTCAGTGACAGAAAGAGGGAGAGAGGGGAGGTCAGAGAGGGTGTGGGGGTACGCCTAGGGGTGGATTGCCCGCACTCACCTCCCTTCCTTCTTGATGTGACACACGTAGTGTCCACACACGGTCTTTATCCCCATGTGACTGATGAAGGCGAAGAACTGGTACTAGGCAGAAGGAAGCACATCAGTGGGATGGGACGATCCGTGGATGCACAGGCAGGCGGTGTTGGGAGAGGTGTGTGTACACCAGACGCCAGTACACAGGGGGACAGTAGGGAGCGATCTGTACACACCGGACACCTGTATACAGGGGGATAGTGGGGACGCGTGTGTACACATCAGACATCAGTACACATGTAGGCTGTGTTAGGAGAGTTATGTGTAAACCAGTACCAGTACACAGGGGGACGGTGGGGAGGGGTGTATACACACCAGACACCAGTACACAGCAAACTCGGGGGAATGGTGTGTACAAGCCAGACACCAGTACACGGGGGACGGTGGGGAGGGGTGTGTACACACCAGGCTTCAGTACACAGGGTACGGTGCTGAGATGTGTGCGTACACACAAGGCGTGAGTACACACACAGAGGTGGTGTGAACAAACTCAGTTCCTCACTGCCCTGCCCCTCGCGTATATTGGGTTCTGTGGGCGTGCATTCAGAGACGGAGTCGGCTGCCGATCGCCACTCAGACACGTCCATAGCTGCCTCCGCGTCAAGGTCATCGATGTGGCTGAAGATCCAGTCCACCGCTCGCTCCAGGCTGTTGTTCTGTGAGAGAGGCAGAGGGTGAGGGAGTGTGAGAAGTTGTGTGAGGGTGTGTGTGAGGGAGAAATAGTGGGAGAGGATGAGAGAGAGAAAGAGAGTGTGAGGGAGTGAGAGAGAGGGAGAGAAGGAGAGAGCGTAGGAGAGAGAGAAGGAGAGAGTGACAGAGAGAGAGAGAGTGTATGTGTGTGTGTAAGAGAGAGTGGGCGAGAGTGAGAGAGGGAGAGAGAGAGTGTGAGAGAAAGGGAAAGAGTGCGAGAGAGACGGTGAGCGAGTGTGTGTGAGAGAGAATGATAATGAGAGAGAGCGAGGAAGTGAGTTAGTGATGGTGGACGGGGAGGCAGTGGGAGGGAGTGTGCGGGGCCATTAGTGAGGGAACGGGAGAAGACGGTGGGAGCGGTGAGAGGGCGAGGCGAAGGTGTGATGGGGAGGTGGGGTGAGAGGAGCGAGGGGGATCGAGGGAAATCGAGATTGAGGGGTATCGAGGGGTAAAGGGGATCTAGGGGCGAAGGGGTTCTGGGCTGAGGTGAGCGAGGGGTGAGGGGAGCGAGGGGTGAAGGAGATCGCCGGGAGAAGCTTAGCCAGGGGTCAGGTGAGAGAAGGGTGAAGGGGAGCGAGGGGGAAAGGAGATCGAGGGTTGAAGGTGTTCGAGGGGGAGAGGGATCGAGGAGTTGAGGGGATCGAGAGGGAAGGGTGAAGGGGATCGAGGGGGAGGGGAGCGAGGGGTGAAGGGGATAGAGGGATGGGGAGCGAGGGAGAAGAGGAACAAGGGGCTGGGTAGAGGAGGTGGGGAGGGGGAGATGGGCAAGACGGGGTTGGTATGGGTGGGGGAATGGTATGGAGGTGAAGGGTGAAGGGCAAGATGAGGGGGAGAGGGTGGGAGAGTAAGGGGGAGAGAGGGAGGAGGGAAATGGATGGAGTAGGGGAGATGGATTAAGGGGAGATGGAGGGAGGAGTGGATGGAGGGAGGAAGAGGAGATGGAAGGAAGAGCGGGAGATGGAGAAGGGGAGGGAGGGAGGAGGGTAGAGATGGGAGGAAGGGCAGATGCAGAGAGGAAGAGGAATGGAAGGTGGAGAAGGAGATGGAGGGAGGCGGCGAGAGAGGGAGGGAGGAGGGGAGAGATGGAGGCTGGAGGTGGGAGCTGAAGGGAAGAGGGGGAGCTGGTGGAAGGAGAAGGAGATGAACGGAGGAGGGGAGATGGACGGAGGAGTGGGGAATGAGGCAGGAGGGAGATGGAGGGAGGAGTGGGATATGGAGGGAGGGGAGATTAATTGAGTAGGGGGAGATGGAGGGTGTAGATGGAGGGAGGAACGGTGAGAAGAATCGAAATGGATGGAGGGGCTAGATGGAGGGAGGAGGGGTTAGATGGAAGGAGGATGGGTTAGGGAGGGAGGAGTGGGTAGATGGAAGGAGGAGGGATAGATGGAGGAAGGGGGAGATGGCTGGAAGAGCGGAAGGTAGGGAGGAGTGGGGAGATGGAGGGATGGGGAGATGGAGGGAGGAAGGGTGAGTGAGGGAATAGGGAGGGAGAGAGGAGCTCGGAGATGGAGGGAAGAGGCGCAGATGGAGGAACAAGGGAGATATGTAGGGGAGGGAGAGGAGATGGAGATGGATGGAGGACGGGGTGTTCGATGGAGGGAGAAGGGGAGATGCAGACAAGAGGGGGAGATGGAGGGAACAGGATGGAGATGGATGGAGGATGGAGGAGATGAATAGAGGAGGTGAGAAATGGATGGATGATGGTGAGGTGGAGAGGAGCGGGGAGATGGATGGACAAGGCGCAGATGGAGGGACGAGGGAGAGATGCAGGGGAGATGGGGGAGATGGAGATGGATGGGGGAATGGAGGTAGGAGGGTGGAGATGGATGGAGGACCGGTGTTTTATGGAGGGAGAAGGGGAGATGCAGACAAGAGCGGGAGATGGAGGGAGGAGGGTGGAGATAGATGGAAGATGGAGAAGATGGATAAAGGAGGTGGGAGATGGATGAATGAGGGGGAGATGGAAGGAGGAGAGTGGAGATGGAAGGAGGAGGAGTGAGGTGTATGGTGGAGGGTAAGATGGAGGGAGGAGGGGAAATGGATTTCGGAGGAGGAGATGGAGCGAAGAGGGGGTAGATGGAGGGAGGACAAGTGAGACGGAGGGGGCAGATGGAGGGAGGAGGGGGAGATGAAGCGAGGAGGGGGAGATGGATGGAGGATGGTGAAGATGGAGGGAGGAGGGTGCTGATGTCTGGAGGAAGAGAGAGACGGAAGAGAGGAGATGAATGGAGGAGAGGGAGATAGAGTGTGAAGGGGGAAATGGATGGGGTGTAGATGGATAAGGTGGGGGAGGGAGATGGACAAGATGGGGGAACCTGGAGAGGGTAGAGAAGGAGGAGTGTGGAGTCGAGAGGCGAATTCTGGACAGGGGCGATGGTGGAGAGGGATGAAGGTGGAGTAGGTGACGGTTGACAGTGTCGAAGGTGGAGTGGGGCCAGGGGGTAGGGCGGAGAGGTAAGGGGGGAGTGTGGAGAGCGACGGCAGGGGAGTGTGGAGGGGGGTGCTGAGTAGCGAAGAGGGAGGGCGGAGAGGGGCCACAGGGGGAGACTGGAGAGGGGCGTGTCGAAAGGGCAGTGGGAGGAGGGGGAGGGTAGTGGTTGTATAGGGGTTAGGAGGGAGGGGGAGAGCGGAGAGGGGCGATGTGTTAAGGGTGGAGAGCCCTGAGGGTGGTAGACCGATGTTAAGAGGGGCAGCGACCATGGAACGGGGAGAGTGCAGAGACCGCAGACACCTCAGACGGTGGACTGCAGGGACCGTAGACACCTCTGGACGGTGGGAGTGCAGAGATGCAGACACGTCGGGACGGGGACAGCGCAGGGTCCGCAGACGCCTCGAGACATAGGGGAGTGCAAGAACCGCAGACACCTGGAGACGGGAGGAGACCAGAGACGGCAGTGACCTCGGGACCGGGGGAGTGCAGGGACCACAGATACCTCAGGACGGTGCAGAGAACGCAGAAACCTCAGGACGGGGGAGTGCAGGCAACGCCTCAGGAAAGGGGTTGGCAGAGACCGTACATACGTCAGGATGGGGGGAGTGCAGGGACCGGAGACAGAACGGGACGATGGGAGTGCAGGGTCCACAGACACCTCGGGACAGAGGGAAGTGCAGGAACCGCAGACACCTGGAGACAGGAGGAGAGCAGAGACCGCAGACACCTCGGGACGATGCAGAGACGCAGACACCTCAGGATGGGTGGAGTGCAGGGACCACAGACACCTCGGGACAGTGCAGAGAACACAGACACCTCAGGACGGGGCAAGTTCAGGGACCGCAGACACCTAAAAAAAAAGGGTTGGCAGAGACCGTAGATACCTAGGGATGGGGGGAATGCAGGGACCAGAGACAAAACGTGACGGTGGGAGTGCAGGAACCGCAGAAACCTCGGGACGGCGTATAAACAGCAGAGAACTCGGGCCGTGGGAGTACAGGGTCCTCTAACACCTCAGCACGGCAGGAGTGTAGGGATCGCAGACACCTCGGGACGAGAGGAGTGCGGGGATAGCAGACACCTCAGGACGGGGGGAGTTTAAGGACGGCAGACAGCTCGGGACGGGGAAAGCGCAGGGTCAGCAGACACCTCGGGACAGAGGGGAGTGCAGGAACCACAGACACCTCGGGACGGTGCAGAGACAGCAGACACCTCGGGACGGTGGGATTGCAGGTAACGCAGACCCCTCGGGACGGGGGGAGTGCAGAGACCGCAGACACCTCGGGACAGACGGGAGTGCTGGAACCATAGACGGCTCGGGCCGGGAGGAGGGCAGAAACCGCAGACACCTCGGGACGGAGGGATTTCAGGTAGCGCAGACCCCTCGGGATGGGAGAGTGCAGGGTCTGCAGACACCTCGGGACGGGGGGAGGGCAGATACCGCAGACACCTCGGGTCGGGGAGAGTGCAGAGACCTCAGACAACTCAGGACGGTGCAGAGATCGCAGCCACCTCGGGACAAGGAAATGCAGGGACGCAGACACCTCAGGAAAGGGGTTGTCAGGGACCGCAGATACCTCAGGATGGGGGGGACTGCAGGGACCGCAGACAGAACGGGACGCTGGGAGTGCAGGGACTGCAGAGACCTCGGGTCGGGGAGAGTGCAGGGACCTCAGACACCTCCGGACGGTGCAGAGATCGCAGCCACCTCGGGACCGGGGTAGTGCAGAAACTGAAGCCACCTCGGAACGGGGGGTGTGCAGGGACCGCAGACACCTCGGACGGCGCATGGACAGCAGAGAACTCGGGACCGTTGGAGTACAGGGCCCGCATACACATCGGGACGGAGGGAGAGCAGGGACCTCAGGCACCTCGGGTCGATGGGAGTACAGGGCCCGCATACACATCGGGACGGAGGGAGAGCAGGGACCTCAGGCACCTCGGGTCGATGGGAGTACAGGGACCGCATACACATCGGGACGGAGGGACAGCAGGGACCTCAGGCACCTCGGGTCGATGGGAGTACAGGGACTGCAGATACCTCGGGACTGAGTGCAGGGAACGCAGACACTTTGGAGGACACCTGTACCGCCCCCCACACCCCCTTCCCACAGGCAGGGCCCACACTCACCATGGCCTTCAAGGCGAACAGGTCCTAGTCCCAGGAGAAGCACATGGACGAGATGGTGGCCAGGCTGTCTTCTGATGGAGATTCGGGGCCGGTCACCGCCAATGCAGGGCCGCCGGATCCCGGCAACATCAGCAGCTGAGCGAAATCTGCGGGAGGAGGCGGGCGAGAGGGTGAGTGTTGGAGAGGGCGGGGAGTGGGGGGTGGAGGGGGTGAGTGAGGGAGAGGCCAGAGAGTCGGAGCGAGAGGGTGAGCGGTGCGCAGAGAGGGCGGAAAGTAGGGGGAGAGGGTGAGTGGTGGAGAGAGAGGGAAGGGAGTCGAGGAGAGGGTGGGTGAGGGAGAGAGAGGGCGAGGAATCGGGTGGAGAGAGTCCAGGGGTCTGTGGGAGAGTCCGGGCGTCGGGGGAGTGTCCGGCGGTCGGGGGCAGGGAGTCCTGGGATCGTGGGGTAGAGAGTCCAGAGGCCGGGTGGAGAGAGTCCGGGGGTCTGAAGAGAGATCCCGAGAGTTGGAAGGGAGACAGTCCGGGTTCGAGTGGGGGAAAGTTCAGGGGTCGAGTGGGAAAGAGTCTGGGGATCGGGGGGCAGAGAGTCCGGGGCTCAGGGTAGAGAGACCTGGGGTCAGGGGTGAGAGTCAGGAGGTTGCGGAAAATAGTCCGGGGGTCGGGGGGCAGAGAGTCCAGGGGTCGGGGGAGAGACTCCGGGGGTCAGGAGAAAGAGCCCGGGAACGGCGGGGAGAGATTTCGACGGTCGGGGGTGAGGGAGACCGGGGATCGAGGGTGAGAGAGTCAGGAAGTGAGGGGGCGCGGTCCGAAGGTGAGGAGGCGGGGTCTGGGTTCCGGAGGCATGGACTGGCAGGGTCCGGCTGTCCGGGGAGTGTAGAAGGCCAGCACTCTGGTGAGGGAAATCAGTCCCTCGCCCTCGGCGCCCCCACACTGACCTGTCTCGTCGAGGTGGGGCATGACCCAGTTTATGGTGGCCCCCACGCCGGTGTTGCCGGTGTCTAAGACGGGCTTCCGACACGCCTCCATCGGGAAGCCCTTCACCGCCAGCTCAACCACCACCGACTGATTGAGTACCGGGACTGGGGCGGAACGGGAGGGGAGGGATGGAGCGTGGGGGACGGTGGAGCGATGGGGAGAGAGAGAGGGGGGAATGGACAGAGGAGGGAGGCAGGAGGAGGGAGCGATGGGGTGAGGGGTGGGGGTGGAAAGATGGGGAGGGAGCAAGAGAGGGTGGGAGAGTGAGGAGGGACAGTCATCAACCCACCTCCCAATCTCTGCCCCCTCCCTCTCCACCTCCCCCCAACCGGAACCACTTCGCCACTCAACACACACAGGCAGTCGGGTCAGCTGTTATCACAGCCCAGCACATCACGGACACCAGCCTCCTCACCGCGGACCCTGTCCACACTTCTCGTTGCCTCGGTTAAGCAACCGACATAATCAAAGCCCTCACCCACCTCGGGAATTCTCTCCTCTCACCCCTCCCATCGGCCAGAACTTACAGAAGCCTGAAAGCACGTACCACCAGGCTCAAGGACAGCTTCTACCCCTCTGTTATAAGACGGTTCCAGTGTGCGATAAGGTAGATCCTTAGTTTTAAGGCAGTGATGGAAACGAATAGGACGGGTCCACAGGTTAAGACCCATCACGTGTGCTCCACAGTTCAATCATGACCGATTTCCCTCAATTCCATTCTCCTGCTTTCTCCCTGTTACCCTGAAACGCTCTTGATACGTTAACCCTTTCATTCCCGGAATCATTCTTGTGAACTTCCTCTGGACCCTCTCCAGGGCCAGCATATCCTTCCTTAGATACGGAGGACAAAACTGCTCTCAATACTCCAAATCTGGTCTGACCAATGCCTTATAAAGCCTCCGCATTACATCCTTGTCTGGATGAGAAAAAAGAAGCAAATATTCTCTTTAGGAGGTCAGGAACAGGCGAATCCCTTGATGACTATAAAAAGATTAAGAATACTCAAGAGGGAAATCAGGTGGGCAAACAGAAGGCATGAGATATATCTGGCAGGGAAGGCTTCGGAAAATCACAAGAGGTTCTATAGATATATTAAGAGTAAAAGGGTGCCCACGGAGAGAGTAGGTCCCCTGACAGAGATCAGCAGGGCCGCCTATATCTCAAGCTTCAGGAGATGGGTGGGTTTTTAATGAATATTTCTCCTTGCTGTTTACTGAGAAGAAAATTATAGTTGCTAAAGAGATAAGGGGGATGATTTGGAGAACATTCCTATTACCGGAGAGGAGTTATTTACAGCCTTACAGCGCATTAAGGTGCATCCTACATCCTCCAACTTTGTGGGAGGCTGGAGAAGAAATTGTGGAGATTTTTGCTTCATTGTTAGCCACTGGTGAAGTTCCTCTAGATTGGCAAATGTTCCATTGTTTAAGAACGGCAGCAAGGTCAAGTCGGGGAACTACAGGCCGGTCATCCTGACATCCGTGGTGGGAAAGTTACTGGAGGGAATTCTGAGGGAGAGCATCTACCAGAATTTGGATGAACAGAGTCTGATGAGGAGGAGTCGGCATGGCTTTGTGTGAGAACTCACGTTTGACGAATCTTTTAGAGTTTTTTTGAAGCAACCAGAACAGAAGATGAGGGTAGGGTGTGGGTGTTGTCTATTTGGACTTCAGCAAGGCTATCAACAAGGTTCTGCATGGCAGGCTGGCCTGGAAGGATGAGTCCCATGGAATCCAGGGAGAGCTGGTTAGGTGGATTCAAAACTGTCTCGGAGGTAGGAAGCAGTGGATGGTGTTTGTCGGTTGTTTCTCGGAATGGAGGCCGGTGATCGGTGGTGTGTCGCAGGGCTCGGTGTTGGGACCCTTATTTGTACAAGCAATTTCGATGTGGATGCACAAGGCTTGATCAGCAAGTTTGCAGATGACACAAAATTAGGAGGTATTGTTTATGGTGAAGAAAGTTATCGTCGATTACAGGTGGATGTTGATCAGTCAGGGAAGTGGGCCGAGGAGTGGCAAATGGATTTCGAAACAGATAGGTCTGAGGTGATGTATTTGGAAAGTCAAACCAGCTTAGAGTTTTACTGTGGCTGCGTAGAACGCACTGCTGGCAGAGGTGGTGGAGGTAGATACATCAGGGACAATTAAGAGGCTCTTAGATAGCTACATGAATGATAGAGAAATGGAGAGCTATGTGGGAGGGAATGGTTAGATAGATCTTAAAGCAGGATAAAACGTCGGCACAACATCGTGGGCCGTAGGGCCTGTACTGTGCTGTAGTGAACGGTAGGGGACTAAGGAGTGTAATGGAAGAGAGGGACAGAGGAGTCCATGTACATAGTTTGTTGAAAGCGGCGTCACAGGTAGACAGGGTAGTGAAAACTGCATTTGGCACGCTGGCCTTCATCAGTCAGGGCACTGAGTACAGGAGTTCGGACATTATGTTGTAGTTGTACAAGTCGTTGATGAGGGCACACTTGGAGCACGGTGTACGGTGTTGGTCACCCTGTGAAAGGAAGCACGTGGTTTCCTCCAGACTCAAGGACAGCTTCTAGCCGATGGTATAAGACTATTGAACTGTACCCTAGCACGATAAAATGGGCTCTTGACCTCAGCATCTACAGCCTCAAGGCCCTTGCACCGTATTATCTAAATACCTCTTCCACAGGAAGGAAGCAGAGAGCACGTGGGCAAAATACAGTGAGGTGGTGGTGTCGATAATGTTACCCTCAGCCTCCTCCGGTCCAGGGAACCTAGGCCCAGTCTGCATGGTCTTTCCTTACAACTGGAGCCCAGAGGTCCCGGTAACACAGGACGCAGAACAGCGCAGCGCAGGAAACACAGGCAAACGACAGACTATTGGTACCTCGGACAAGAATGACTATCTCTCTGCATCTTTTCATACCGCTTTACATCCTCCAGGTGCGGGCGAACTCGTGTTTTCTACAGAGTCACGGGAGGATTCACACCGCCGCTGAATATCCCCGGGCGTGTGCAGGGATCTGACACTGTGAGTGTGTGCGTCTGTCGATATGTGCAGGCGTGTGCGCGCGTCTCTGGGACTGCGTGCGTCTCTGTGTGCGGGTGCGTGCATGTCTGTGCGTGTCGTGCGTGCGCGCTCTCGCGTGTTTGTATGTGCACAGACCAAGAAGATATGGAGCCCTCACTACTCATGGGGAGGGTGAGAAACGGGGCAGGAAAAGACAGAAGACCCACTAACGGCGGAGAGGAGGAGAGGGCAAAGGAGAAGGAGTAGTCATCCTCGGTGCCACAGAACCAAGGATACCTTTGGGCTCGTCCGGGGTGACCAGCGGAAGGGGGGGGGCGATGTCCAACAGCTCCTCCTCGCCTGCCTGCAAGCAGCTGCCCCGCAGGTGGATGATATCCAGCTCTTCTGGCATGTCGATCAATACGTCTGCAAGGGCAGAGTGGCCGTGAGAGAGGTGCAGGTTGAGGAGTGAGTGGGGGCGGAAGGTGAGTGGGACTGGTTGGGGTGGGAGGGGGCGGTGAGAGAGAGGGGCAGGTTGGGGAGGTGGGGAGTAGAGAGATACTGCGGAGGGAGAGGAGGGTGGAGGGAAAGGACGGCGGAGGGAGGGGGCGAAGTGAGAGAGGACGGAGGGAGAGGATGGCGGAGGATGAGGAGGCGGAGGGATAGGGAAGGGAAAGGGGCGGAGGGAGAGCGGGCGGATGGACAGGAGGAGAAGGGAGTGGGAAGGAAGGAGAGAGGGAGGAGGGGAGTAGGAGGAGGGAGTAGTAGGGGCAGGAGGTGGAGGGAAAGAGGTAGGGAAGGAGGGAGGGAAAGGTGAATGAGGGAGAGATGGAGGAGAGAGAGGAGGAGGTGGGAGAGGGCGAGGAGGGAGAAGGGGATGAGGGGAGCAGGTAGAGGGAGAGGAGGGAGAGTGGGAGGATGGAGGGGGAGGGGGAGGGTAGGAGGGAGAGCGGAAGGAGGTGGAGGGGAGGAGGGAAAGGGGAGGAGGTTGAAGGGAAGGTGGTGGAGGGGGAAAAGTGGGTGGCGGTGGAGGAGGGTGTGGGAGGAGGGGGCGGGGAGCAGGTGGGAGGGGTGGAGATGGAGGTAGAGGAGGAGGAAGGGGAACGGGGAGGATGTGGAGGGGAGGAGGGAGATGTGAGAGGAAGAGGGAGGAAGGGATGAGGAAGATTGAAGGTGGGGAAACATCTCACCCAGCTGCTTGGGCACCCAGTCCAGCCCGAAGGTGGCTTCTTGATGTGGATCACCGGTAGTCGGGGAACGAGGCGAGCCGGGTCCTCTTGTGGGCCAGCAGAGGATAGGTCAGTCCCAGACCCTCCTTCCCCACCCCACCCCACCGTTACCCCCACCTTCCCGCGTCACGTCCTTGACGGCCACAGACTTCGCCAAGAGGGCGGTGCTCCAGAGTTGTCGTCGAGCTGCTCGGACTCCGAATAGGCGTTGAGGAAGGCCTCGAAGGCGATCTTCGCCCGCACCATCTGCGGGGCTGTCCTCTTCTCCGTCTCCACCTCCTGCTTCTGCTTCTCGAACTCCGTCAGCTCCTCTGGAACGGGCCGGATCAGGGCATCAGGAGCGGGACAAATCCACGCTTTAACCACATCTCCCCCCCCCCCCACCTGATAACTCTTAACAAGGCCCTCAAGAATACCAATAGCACTCTTCCGGACACCAGGGAGTGAGCCACGGAGCAGTAACTGCAGAGACGGAGTGTGCGAGATGATCTCAGGTCCAGGGGAGTATGATATCCATGCCTCAACCCCTTCCCCCACTCTCCCACCCGCGACCTCAATGTGACCCTCCGGAATAACAGCAACACCAGGGAGTGCTGCCACGGAGCAATGAATACGGAAGCAGATTGGGCAAGATGATCCCACTGCATCAGGAGCGAGGCAAGTCCACTCATCAACCCCTTTCCCCTACTTTGCCACCCGCCACCTCTCTACGGTGAATACAAGTAGCGCTATTCTGGGCAACGGCTAGTGATGCCACAGGGTAGTTATGGTGGGATCAAAATGAGGGTGGGGAGGAGAGACTGAGCGGATACCCACAAACAGGCCCACTCTCCTCCCAGAACATGGATCCTGACCCAAAGGACTCCTATCTCTCGGACAGACGGAATCTCGTACACTGCGCTCACCTTTGTTGACTGCAGCCTCCAGCGGAACAGGCAGCTGCATGATTTAGTCGACCAGCTGGAAGTACTTCACCTTGCCTGACACCAGCCAATTGATCCGCTCCTTCACCAGGAAGCGGAGGCTACGTTGGGGTTCTCCGAGCTCCTGCAGTTCCTCTGTAAAAAGGACAGGGTTAGCAGGAGACACGCTGAGTATGCAAAGGTCGGAGGTTTTCGGGGATTGATCACCCCAGAGACAGGCTCTTGTCGGTATATTATTGTCATGCGTTGAGGTGTAGTGAAATATTTTTATTTTGCGTGCCATCCACGCAGATCAAGAATTCCGTAACTACGTTGAGCTGGGGTAAGCAGCCTCACTGGTAGACAGGGTGGTGAGGAAGGCGTTTGGCGCGCTGGCCTTCATCAGTCATGGCACTGAGTACAGGAGTCGGGAGGTCATGGTGTGGTTGGCGAGTCCGCACTTGGGAGTATTGTATTCAGTTTTGGTCCCCTGTTGTAGGAAACGTGTTATTGAACTAAAAATCGCAGAGGGAGATTTACGAGAATGTTGCCGGGTCTCGAGGGCTGAGTTATAGGAAGAGGTTGAGCAGGTTGGGACTTTATTCCCTGGAGTGTAGGAGGCTGATGGGTGACCTTGTAGAGGTCTATAAAACCACGAGGGGCAGAGATAGGGTGAATGTGCACAGACTTTTTCCCAGGGTTGGGAATCAAGAACTAGAAGGCACAGGTTTAAGTTGAGGGGCAATTTCTTCACTCAGAGGGTGGTCCGGACATGGAACGAGCTGCGAGAGGAGGTGGTTGAGGCAGGTACATTGACACCATATACAGGATACTTGGACAGGAACATGGATAGGAAATGTTTAGAGGGATAGGGGCCAAACGCGGGCAAATGGGACTGGCTCAGATGCGAATCTTGGTCGGTACAGACCAGTTGGGCCGAAGGGCCCGTTTCCATGCTGTGTGTGACCCTAAGGTGGCTCAATTCCGGATTCGCCAGGGGCGGCCCAATGCGCAATGCTAAACTCAGCTTTTCATCACAGCAGCAGTCTGTCCACCGTGCAAGATGCTTGTTGTTCAGTACGTTGACAGTCTAACTAGTATTATTTGCTCACCATCTTGACTTCATTAAGAGAAACAATTGGGTCCACGTTGGCCTCGTTAAACTATGACGCAATCAAGAGAAACGAAAGGATCCATGCTGTCCTAATTAAAGACTGGCCTGAGAAATGCCAGCTGGCAGTCTCAGTGTTAGAAGGCAGTCAGGGTACGGGGCGAATGACAGAGAGAAGAGGTTACAGAAAGAAGACCTAGAATTCATTCCTCAGTAACGGACGACTTGCTCCTCTGAAACCTGTTGGTTTGACTTTTCGGCTTGGAAGAATTGTGTTTAGAAGTTACTTTCTCAGTTACAAATCTTTGTTAAGAATTGTTTACTGGAGTTAATAAACTATGTTCAGACTGCTTCGTTAGTTAGAAGTATCTCCTCCTTGGTTGGGAGGGGGGAGCCACCGCTCTAAATAGCGATTATTGGCAGCTAGACCCTTCCGTCGAAAGGAAAGTGGTGAAGTAAACTCGGCCTTGAAGTATAGGTTGACACAGTATAATCTCCCCATAGTGAGGGTATTCGTGGATGTTATGCCAGATAGGGCTTAGAGTCTTTGTGAAGTTTAGAGCTCCCGGGCTGTGCACCCAATACCATCACAAATGCTGGCTCTGAAATGGGTTGTGGGTGGGTCACTTACATGGGAACATAAGAAATATGATCAGGAGGAGGACATCCGGCCTATCGAGCCTGCTCCGCCAATCAAAAACATCATGGCTGATCTGTCCCTGGACTCAGATCCACCTCCCTGCTTTTTGCCATAAACGTTAATTCCCCTGCTATTCAAAACTCGATCTGAGTCTTAAATATACAGCACGCAGGCGCAACACTATTACAGAGCCAGCGACCCGGGTTCAATTCCCGCCGCTGTCTGTAAGTTCTCTCCGTCTGTAGGCATGGGTTTCCTCCGGGTGCTCCGGTTTCCTCCCAAATTCCAAACAGACGTACGGGTCAGGAGTTGTGGGCATGCTGTGTTGGCGCCGGAAGTGTGGCGACTCTTGAAGGCTGCCCCCAGCATATTCTCAGTAACGTGAAAAGTCGCATTTCACTGTGTGCCCATGTATATGTGACTAATAAATAAATATCTTCAAAACTATCTTATCTTAATGAGGAAGCCTCCACTTATTCCTGGGCAGGGATTTCCACAGATTTACCTTTCTATGGGAAAAGAAAGTTCTACTCATTTCCATCCGAAATATATTGCCCCCAATTTTGTAGCTGTGTCTCCTGGTTCTCGTCTCACCTACCAGTGGAAACAACCTTCCTGCCTCTATCTTCTCTGTTCCTTTCACAACTGTATGTTTTGTTACGGATTAAGTTACTATTTGGTTGATGTCCATTTAAGAAATAGCACAGTAGTGTGTGTGTGTGTGTGTGTGTGTGTGTGTGTGTGTGTGTGTGTGTGTGTGTGTGTGTGTGTGTGTGGTGATTACGACAACAACAGGAATGAATGACGTGATAACGTTTTTAGAGCCACTAAGAAGTGAGAGAGAGAGAGAGAGAGGGAGAGAAACACCTGCCTGCTGGTCTCTGTATCGATGGACGAAGAACAGTAACTGTGTCTGTCACTACAATCCACGTACAGATTTTTGGAATAATCCAGTGGAGTCCACTTTTCCGTTAACCTGGAGAAGGAAACAAGTATTTGTGTGGACGGCCATTTCTCGAAAGCCTTTCGGGGTGACAGATACCTCGAAACAAAGCAATGGAGATCATCAGTGACTGAGATGTCGTATAGGTTCCATTGTGGAACATTTGGATTTCGTCATGTCTACATTCTCTCTACATTTTCTCTTCAGGCAACGGTGGTTTTGCCAAAATCTTTGCTCATGTTTCACATTTTTGCTTGCTGAACTGAACTTTGAGAACTATTCCTGGACTTGGAGTTTGGGAATTTGCCACACATTACTTCGGGTTTAGTTGTGGGGTTAACGTTTAATTTCTAACAGATTTACTTTTAACATTCTAACACTTCCTTTTTTCCCTTTCTTATTATTATAAGTAGTTATTAGTAAAATAGTTTCTAACACTTATACATAACTCGGTGTGTTTCTTTTGTTGCTGGTACGTAATATTTTCCATAAGATCCCCTCTGATTTAGGAAAGTATTAACTTGGGGTAGGGGGAATTATGATGCTATGAGGCAGGAACTTGGGAGCGTTCATTCGGAACAGATGTTCTTGGGGAAGTGCATAATGAAATTGTGGAGGTTGTTTAGGGAGTAATATCATGGGGCTCTGGTGGGTTTGTGCCATTGAGCCAGGGTAAGGATGGTAGAGTGAAGGAACCGTGGTTGACCTGAGACATAGAATATATTGTCAAGAGGAAGAAAGAAGCTGACCTAAGGTTTAGAAGGCATGAATCAGGCAGGACTCTGGATGAGTTTCGAGATAGCCAAGAGGGAACTTCAGAATGGACTTAGGAGAGCTATAAGGGAGCATGAGAAGTCCTTGGCGAGTAGGATCAAAGAAAACCCCAACACGTTCTACACGTATGTGAAGAATAGGTAGATGACTAGAGTGAGGGTAGGACCGATCAGGGATGAAAGAGAAAACGTGCCTGGAGTCGTAAGGGGTAGGAGAGGTCCTCAGTGAATACTTTGCTTCAGTATTCACCAGTTGAGACACCTTGACATTTGTGAGGATGACGCACAACATACGCTAGGGCATGTCTATGTGAGGAAAGGGGATGTGCTGGAACTTTTGAAAGATATTAGAATAGATAAGTCATCGGGACTGGACATGATATATCCAAGGTTATTCCAGGAAGCTCAGCAAGAGATTACTGCGCCTTTGGCGACGATCGTGGCGTACCCTCTGGCCACAGAAGAAGTGCCAAATGATCGTAGGGTGGCAAATGTTCCTTTGTTCAAGAAAGTGAGTAGGGATAGCCCTTCGAATTACAGACCAGTGAGCCTTAACTTCAGTGGTGAGCAAAATACTGGAGAAGATTCTTAGAGACAGTATTTATGTGCATTTGGGGGAGCATAGACTGATTACGGACAGTCAGCATGGCTTTGTGAGGGCAGGTCGTGGCTCACGAGCCTGAGTGAATTCTCTGAGGATGTGACAAAGCACATTGATTAAGGTAGAACAGTGGATGTGGTGTACATTGATTTTAGTAAGGCTTTTGATAAGGTTCCTCATGGAAGGCTTATTCAGACAGCCAGGAGGCATGGGATACAGGGAATCGAGCTGTGTGGATTCAGAATTCGCTTTCCGCTAGAAGACAGAGGGTGGTGGTAGATGGTGCGTCTTCTGCCTGGAGGACTGCGACCAGTGACGTTTCGCAGGGATCTGCTCTGGGAATACTGCTCGTTGTGATTTATATAAATGACTTCGATAAGGACGTGCAAGGGTGGGTTAGTAAATTTGCTAATGATACAAAGGTTGGTGGTGTTGTGGATAGTGTAGAAGGTTGCTGTAGATTACAAATGGATATTGATAGAATGCAGAGCTGGGATGAGAAGTGTCAGATAGAGTTCAACTCGGATAAGTGTGAATTGACACATTTCGGGAGATGGAATTTGAAGTCAGAATACAAGGTTAATAGAAGTGTGGAGGAACAGAGGGATCTTGAGGTCCGCGTCCATAGATCCCTCAAGGTTGTCGCGCAGGTCGATGGAGTTGTTGAAAAGGCGTATGGACTGTTGGCCTTCATTAGAGGGGGTATTGAGTTCAAGAGTCACGAGGTGATGTTGCAGTACTGGTCAGACCACACTTGGAGTATTGTGTTCCGTGCTTGTCGGCTCATTATAGAAAGGATGTGGAAGCTTTAGAGAGGGTGCAGAGGAGATTTACCAGGATGTTTCCTGGATTGGACAGCATGTCTTATGTGGACATTTTGAGCGAGCTAGGGTTTTTCTTTTTGGAGAGAATTAGAAGAGGTGACTTGATAGAGGTGTACAAGATGGTAAGAGGCATAGATCGAGTGGACAATCAGAGACTTTTTCCCAGGGCGACAATGGCTAACACAAGGTTTTTAAGGTGATTGTAGGAAGGTATAAGGGGAATGTCAGGGGTATGTTTTTTTTACACAAGAGTGGTGGGTGCGTGGAACGCACTTCCAGCGGAGGTTGTGGGGGCAGATACTTTACGGACATTTAGGAGACTCTTAGATAGACACATGAATGATAAAAGCATAGGGGACTATGTGGGAGGGAAGGGCTAAATAGATCTTAGAGCATGATAAAATGTCGGCACAACATCGTGGACCCAGAGGCCTGTATTGTGCTGTAGTGTTCTATATGCTTTGTTTCAGCTTTTCAACCTGTCCGACTCAGTCCATTGTCTACCGAAGTTCACCGCTTCACGCTTCTCGCCTTTGCGTTCCTTCTGCTGATTGTCGACATATTCAATGAGCTTGTCCCTTTCTTCGTGCTGTTGTCACCCTCCTCCGCCGCCTTTGCCTCAGCTGTAAATGGTACAATGCGCAACATTTCGACATTTGACATGCTAGTTATTAATCTTCATCAAAAAGCTGTGGCGGCAAATCTGATCACACGGTTTGCTCTCACTCGTCACCCGGCCTGACGACTCAACCTTGCGCTATCTCTTTGCATCTCAGTAAATGTCCTTCCCGTGCTGCGTCCACCGACCTCAGAGATGTCTGGATATGTTCCGTGGTTTTACCAATTGGTTCATTACACGTAGATCACAGCAGCTCTACAGTACAGAACAGGAACAAGTCCTTCGGCCCACAAAGGCTGTGCCGGAAGCGAAACTTAAATCACTTCTGGCTGCACATGATCCATATCGCTCCATTATCTGCATATTCATGTCTATGTCCGAATGTCTCTTCAACGACACTTCTTATGTTTCCACCGGTACCGCTGGCAGACCGTTCCAGGAACCTACTCTTCCTCGTGTAAACAACTTACCCCGCATATCTTTCTTGAACTCCCCCTCAGCTTAAATGTACGTCCTGTACGATTGAACATTTCGACCATCGATGATCCTTTATTAGTTAATGTTTACATCTATTATAACAAAATGTTCCTTTAAGCCTTCGCCAGATTAATCATCACATGGACTGATCTCTCCAGTTATTAATCCTAAACTAGCCGGGAAGTAGATTTGTGATTATATTTCAGCTGATTTGTTGACTGGAGTGAGGTGAAGGCGACACTGCCCCCTGTGTACATTTACATGAGGCTGCTGTCCGAATGAAACGTCATCACACTGCAGAGGGGCTCAACAAGGAGAATGGTGATAATTCTGCTCTTGATAGTCGGATTCCTGGTGTTCGTCAAGCAGCTCATTGCGTGTTGTCATCTCGATGAATATTTACTACATGGCGGAGAGTGCCTATCACTCTGGCCGATTTTGCAGAACCTTTCATCAGAACAATAACAAGCAACTAAAATTTGGTGGTTGGACAAACGAATCCTGACGAGCTGTGCATGCCCATCTTGGTCTCATTTTCTAACACTGAGAGTCATAGTGAAACACATCACGGAAACAGGCCCTTCTGATTCCCTCCTATTCATTCACTTATACAAATGTATTTTGTCTCCTGTAATTGTACCTGTCTCACCCATTTCTCTGGCACCTTCTTCCATTTTCGCACACTCCTCTGTGTGAAGAAGTTTCCCTTCGGGTCGCTTTTTAATCTTTCACCTTAAATATGCCCTCCAGATTTTTAGTTCTCCTTCCCTGGGAAAAAAGTCTTTGTGCATTCACCCTATCTTAGCCTCTCATGATTTTACACATAGTCTATAACGTCACCTCTCAATCTCCTGAGTTCAACGGAATAAAGGACCAGACTGCCCAACAAGTCCCTATAACTCAGGTACTTGAGTCCTGACAACATCATCGTAAATCATCTCTGCACTCTTTCTGGTTCAATGATGTCTTTCCTATAACCGGACGACCAAAATTGTACACAGAACTCGAAGCGCGGTTTCACCAACTGTCTTGTACAACCGCAACATAACATCCCAACTTCAAAATACAATGTCCTGACTGACGAATTCCAGCGTGCAAAACACTTTTTTCACCAGCATGTGCACCCGTAACGCCGCTTGCAGAGAATTGTGTATCTGTACTTCTGGATCCCTCTGTTCCACAACACTGCCGAGGGTCCGACAATTCACTTAAGATGTCCTACCCTGGTTTGACTCTCGAAAATGCAACACCGCACTTATCCGAATTGAAAGCCATTTGCCAATCTTCCGCCCACATCTGTAGCTGATCAAGATCTCCCTGTAACCTTTGATAACCTTCTTCACAGTCTACGATACCACATATTTTCGTATCATCCGTGAACTTACAAAGCATACCTTGAACATTCAGATCCAAATCATTTCTATAAGTAACGAACAATAAAGGTCAAGCATCGTCCTACCTAGCTCAACAATATTCACAGGCCTCCAGTGTGTGAAACAGCCTTTGATCATCACTCTCTGTTTCCTACTATCGAGCCAATTATAAATCCAACCGGAGTTTAATTCGGATAAGTGCGAGATGTTGCATTTTGGGAATATAAATCAGGGTGGGACTTTCACAGGAAATGGTAGCGCCTGAGGAGTGTTGTCGAACAGAGTGACAGAGGAGGACAAATCCACGGTTCCCTGAAAATGGTGTCACAGGTATACAGGATGCTAAAGAGGACTTTTGGCACGCTGGCCTTCATCAGTGAGGGCACGGGATAGAAGTTGGGATGTTGCGGTTGTAAACAAAAGTTGGGGAAGCCGCATTTGGAATTTTGATTTCAGGTTTGGTCGCCTTATTGCAGGAAATATGCAATTAAGTTAGAAAGACTGCAGAGGAGATTTACGAGAATATTACTGCGATTCTTTGGAGCGTAGGACAATGAGGAGTGATCTTATAGAAGTGCATAAAATCACGAGGGGCAGACATAGATGAGGTCAATGAGCAGAGCCTTTTTCCCAGGATTGGAGCATAAAGGACGATAGGACATAGGCGTAAGACGAGAGGGCAGAGATATAATAGGAACCTAAAAGGAAACGTTTTCGCCCAGAAAGTGGTCAGTGTGTGGAACAAGATGTCTGAGGAAGTAGCTGAAGCACGTAAATTAACAAAATTTAGAAAGGTACTTGGACAGGAAAGGTTTGGAGCGACATTTTCTAAATACGGACAAATGGGACGCACTGAGATGGGAATCCTGGTCTGCATGGCTCAGTTTGGCCGAAGGGCCTGTTTCTGTATTGCCTGACTCTATGACAGTTTTGACATTATGTTGTGACTTCACAAAACACCAGTTTGTTGGCGCTTGGAATATTGTTTGCAGTTCTGTTCTCCACATTATAAGAAGTATGTGAATGAGCTGGAGAGGGCGCAGACCAGAATCGCCAGGAGTTTTACCTGGTTTGGATGACTTTAGTCTCCAATCTGACGACTGCAGTTTCAAGCCAGGAGGAGGAGACGAGAATTGCAGCAGCGTTTGTGATTGGCTCATTGAGAGGCACAGTAGCCAGAAGTCAGGTTGTAGCGGGGCGTTCTCTTTGCATTGGCGGTTTTGGGAGCGGCTGCACTCACCCTGTAAGTGTTAGATTTAAGCTCTAAGTGTTGAGGCTTTAGCTGGAGTGGCTTAAACGAGGAGGCTGAGCAAAGGACGGGTAACAGCAGTCCAGGATTTTCATAAAATTACTCTTCCGATTAGTGTAGCTGGGATATCAGGTAAGGCAGTTGTTTGCTGCTCCTGAAGGAATTGCACAAATAGGATCCTCCGGGAAGCTGAGAGCATCACAGATAACAGTTTTAGCCAGGTGGTCACACCTAAGATGCAGGCAACTGATAATTGGGTGACCAACAGGGAGGTTAGAGGGAGCAGACGGACAATTCAGCATTCTCCTCTGGCAATTCCCCTCATAAAGGAGTGCATATCCCTTGTGCACTGTTACTTTTCTCAGTATCTATTTGATGGGCGATACTTGTTCTCATGTTTTAACTCCAATAAAGTCACCCCGGGCGTGGTGCAGGCCGGATTGACAGGGCGATAAAAGAACGGCCAATTTCCCACTGCTTTCTCACAGACACGGAAGACTAGGCATTTGAAATGTGTGTTTGCTGATTACAGATGACGGAAGAAGATATGACAACCTCGGAGGGAAATGCCAATGATTATGGTGCATGAAATACCATTGGAGAATCCCGGGATATGAAACTGGCCAAAATATGTTACAGATATTAGAACTTGGATACATTAAAATGAAAGACACCGCTGGAAAATCCCAAGAGATGACATCCTTAACTAATTTCCAACAAACCATGTTCTGGGATATAACTTTGTTCCATTCATCGAATCCTGTGATCACTATTGTATTTTGTCATTGGCTATATTAATGGTGAATGGACAGCTGGGCTCCATCAGCCTCTTCCCAACCTTTACCCGTGGTGTCGTTCTTATCTGCTCCGCCACTGAAGTGCACATCACTGTCTCCTGAAATAGGACCATCTGCCATAAAACCCAAAATATCATCCAAATCTCCCTGAACATCGCTGGGTCGGAAATTCCAAAAACATCATCACAATCTGCGTGAGAACATTTCATCTTATCTCAAAGAATTTGGCGCGAATGTTGCCAAGACTAGAGGGCCTGAGTTATAGGGAGAGTTGGAGAGGCTAGGACTTTATAAATGACTTGGATGAGGATGTGGAAGAGTGGGTTATTGCGTTTGCAGATGACACGAAGGTTGGTGGTGTTGTGGATAGTGTAGAAGGTTGGTGTAGTTTCCAATAGAACATTAATAGGATGCAGAGCTGGCCTGAGAAGTGGAAGATGGAGTTCAACCCCGAAAAGTGTGAAGTGATAAACTTTGGAAGAACTAACCTAAAGGCAGCATACAACGCTAATGGCTGGACTCTTAGCAGTGTGGAGGAGCGGTTGGATATTGGGGTCCACGTCCATAGATCCCTGAAGGATCGCCGGGGGATTGGGGATCCAGGGGAGAGTGCGGCAAGAATCCGACGATACAACACGGGAACAGACTCTTCAGCCCATAGCACTGTGCTGAACTAATTAAACAAGTAATTTGACACCCAACTAAGCTGAACCCTTCTGCCTCCACAGTCTCTCCATTCCCTTCAGATCCATGTACCTGTTAACAGCCTCTGACACCCCTCTGTCGTATCTACCTCCACCTCCACCCTTGGCAGCACATTTCAGGCACCCACCGCTCTCTGTGTAAAAAGATGCTTGTCCCTACATCTCTTCTGAACTTTTCCCCTCACCTTGAATGCATGCCTCTGATCTTAGACATTTCGACCCTCGGGGAAAGATACCGACTGTCTATATACGCTTCTCATAATCTTATAAACCTCTATCAGGTCTCCCCTCAGCCTCCGCCGCTCCAGAGAAAACAATGCAAGTCTGTCCGACATCTACTGACAGCTCATGCTCTCTAATCCTGGCAACAGCCTGGTGAACCTCTTCTGCACCCTGACCAGAGGCCCTGCACCCTTCCTGTAACGGGGCGACCAGAATTGAATCCAATACTCCAGATGCAGCCTGATAAAGTTTTATAAAGCTGCAACATGACTTCCTGACTTTTGACCTCAGTGCCCAGACTGATGAAGGCAGCGTGTCATACTCCTTTTATTTACCAACATGTCGACCTGTGCGGACAGTGTCAGGGAGCCCGGGAATCCCTGAACTCGGACCCCGAGATCCCTATGTACATCGACACTGTTATGGGTCCTGCCATTTACCAATGGGATGTCACAGAGAGAGAAATTTTGTTTGTTATCTGGATCAACGATTCGGATAAAAACGTATAGGGCACGGTGAGTAAGTGTGCAGATGACACTACAATATGTGGTGTCGTTGACAGTGAGGGTGGTTATCAGGATTTACAGAGGGATCTGGATCAGCTGGGGAAGTGCGCCGAGGAGTGGCAAATAGAGTTTAATACGGATAAATGCGAAGTGTTCCATTTTGGGAAGACAAACCAGGGTGAGCAGCAGGGCCTTGGTGAGTGTTGTACAACAGAGGGATCCAGGAGTCCAGGCATATGGTTCCCTGAAAATGGAATCACAGGCAGTAGGTTGCTGAAGAAAGCGTTTGGCGCGCTAGCCTTCATCAGTCAGGACCCTAAGTATAGAAGTTTGGAGGTTATGTTGCAGTTGTGCAGGACGTTGGTGAAGCCAGGCTTGGAGTACTGTGTTCAGTTCTGGTCGCCTGCGATAGGAAAGATGGCATTAAGCTGGAGATAGTGCAAAGGGGTTTTACGAGGATGTGGCGGGGACTCGAGGGACGGAGATATGGAGAGAAGTTGGGCAGGTTGGGATTATTTTTATTGGAAAGTAGGAGACTCAGGGGTGATCTGATGGAGGTGTACAAAACCATTGGGGCATGGAGAAGGTGAATGCACACGTTCTGTTTCCCAGGGTTGGAGATCAAGAACTAGCTTGCATAGGTTTAAGGTGAGAGGGGAGAGATATAATAGGAACTTGAGGGGCAACATTTTCACCCAGAGAGTGGTCAGTACATGGAATGAGCTGCCAGACGAAGTGGTGGAGGTATGTGCATGAACAACAAGGTACCTGGACAGGTAAATGGATCGGATATGTTCAGAAGGATATTGGCCAAACGGCAATAACTTAGATTGGAATCTTGTTATGTCAGGACAAATCGGGCCGAAGGGCCCGTCTCCGTGCTGAATGACTCTGAAGCAACAATAAAAAGATGTTTGTAAGTATATGACCACGGTCCGATAACCACCATTGGGGTGGAAATGTCATTCTCTGGGATGAGAAGGGAAGCGAGAATGGTTGGAGTCCAGACGGAGATTTTTGCATCTTCGCTAGCCAAAGCTGAGATATCGAAAGTATGGAAAATCGGTGTCCTTGATCTTTTATTTTTGGAGAGTACCAGCGATAAAGCAGGGAGCTCCAGGGCGGTGAGCCTCACGTCACTGTCAAGGTAATTACTGGGAAAAGTTCTCAAGGATGTTTGGAACGACACGGGCTGCTCTGTGATGGTCAGCGTGACTTTGTGTCGAGGAAATACTGCCTCCAGATGTTGAGAATTTCTGTAGATAACTCAGAGTGTGACAAAGGCAGGACGGTTAGTGTTGCCTGCATGTAATTCATATAGGCAGCTTCATAACGTGAAGGCACACAAGAGGAATTGCTTAATGTCATCCAACATGGATTGGTGATCGGAGGCAGAGTGTCGTGGTAGAAGGACATTTCCTTCACTGGAAGTCAGTGGCTAGTGATGTAGCACTGGGATCGGTACTGAGCCCTCTGTTTGCGATATCTGTTAACGAATTGGACGAGAATAAAGGAGCTAAGATTGGTAAGTTGGCACAACATAATTTTGCAAAGGATTTTTCCTCTTTTTTGATCATAAACCTATCCATCCTCTTGTGCCTCTATATCTATCTGTCTGTCTGTCTGTCTGTCTATCTATCTATCTATCTATCTATCTATCTATCTATCTATCTATCTATCTATCTATCTATCTATCTATCTATCTATCTATCTATCTATCTATCTATCTATCTATCTATCTATCTATCTATCTATCTATCTATCTATCTATCTATCTATCTATCTATCTATCTATCTATCTATCTATCTATCTATCTATCTATCTATCTACCTATCTATCTATCTATCTATCTATCTATCTATCTATCTATCTGTATCTATCTATCTATATCTATCTATCTGTCTGTCTGTCCGCCTATCTGTTCGTCTGTCTGACTAAACAACGAAAAAAGAACTTGTTCAGTGCAGTGAAATGTATTTGCCACAACGTACAGTGTTTGTCCTGCAACGTAGGGACATTGACTTCTGTTGCAATGATGGGACTAGTCTTCCAGTGACATCTGGGGCAGAGATGGGCATCGGCTTAATTTGGGAAGCAACAGGTGTGCAGCTAGTAGCACACACCGCTTACAGTGAACACGTTCCTCTCACGCATGTAGATGCAGCATACTCCACCGAACTTGTTACGTGTTTTCCCGATGTCTGAAATAAACAGGAAGTAAATTTATTGAGTTTTTGTTATGTGCACTGGGCGGCCTAACCAGAGTTTTATAGAGATGCATCATAACTTCTTGACTCCTATACTCAATTCCCCGGTTAATAAATGCAAGCATTCCATAAACATCCTTAATCATCCTGTCTGCCGGTGTAGCCACTTTCAGTGAGTCATGCACTTGCACCCCCAGGTCTCTCTGCTCTTCAACACTGTTAAGGGTCTTGCCATTAAGAGTGTACTGCCTCTTGACATTAGTCCTAGCAGGTGCAACACCTCACATTTATCCGGGCTAAACTCTATCTGCCATTTCCCTGCCTCTATCTGCAACTGAGCTATATCACGCTGTATCCGTCGCCGGTCTTCTACACTATTCACAACTCCAGCAATCCTACTATCGTCATCAAACTTACTCACCCATCCATCAACATACTCATTCACGTCATTTATGTACATCACAAACAGCAGAGGTTCCAGCACAGATCCCTGCGGAACACCAGTATTCACAGGCCTCCAGCCCGAATAAGTCCCTTCAACCACCACCCTCGGTCTTCCACAGATAAACCAGTTCTGGATACACATAGCCAATTCTCCACTGACCCCATGCATCCGAACATTCTTGATTAACCGATTAAGTGGGACCTTGTCGAATGCCTTAACTGAAGTCCATATAGATGACGTCCACAGCTCTTCCTTCATCAATCTCTCTTGTCACCCTGTCAAAAAACTCAACCAAGCTTTTAAGGTAAGTCTTACTCCGCACAAAGCCATACTGGCTTTCCCTAATAAGGCATTGGATTCCAGATGCTCGTATAACCTATCTCTAAGAATCTTCTCCAGCAATTTCCCTGAAACTGAAGTGAGACTCACAGGCCTAAAGTTCCCAGGATTTTCCCTTGTTCCTTTCTTAAATAGAGGAAAATCATTAGCCACTCGGCAGTCATATGGGATCTCACGTTGGTCAAAAAGTACACAAAGATACTGGTCAAGGCCCCAACAATTTCCTTTCTCTCCTCCCTCCGTAACCTGTGGTATAACCCATCGGGCCCGGCGGACGTAACCACTTTAATACTCCTTTGGAGACCTAACAATTCCTCGTTCTTCACCTCTAAATGCCCTAACATGTTTTCATCCTCAGTTCCAATATCTGTGTCCTCAGTGTCTCTCTGCTGGGTAAATACTGAAGATAAATACTCATTCAGAACCTCATCCACATCCTCTGCATCCAAACATAGATTCCCTTATTTATCCTGAATTGGTCCTACTCTTTCCCTCGTTATCCGCTTATTCCTGGCCTAGGTATAGAATGACTTTGGATTCTCGTTAACCCTACTTGCTAAGGACTTCTCATGGCCCCTCCTGGCTTTCCTAATTCCTTTCTTGAGTTCATTTCTGGCTTTTTTAAAGTACTCACGTGCTCAGTCTGATCCTAACCTCCGGAGCTCTAAATACTTGTCCTTTTTCTTCATGACTCTGTTCATTACATCTCTGAACATCCAAGGTTCCCTTATTTTCCCATTCATGTCCTTCCTTCTAATCGAGACATTCCTATCCTGTACCCTACGTATTTGATCATTAACCACTTCCCACATGCTTGACGTTGACTTTCCAGCAAAAATGTTTCCCCAGTTTACTTCACCCAGTTCCTGCCTTATCCCTTCATAATTAGTCCAATTTAAAACCCTCCCGCTAGCCGAATACCTATCCTTATCTATAGCAACCTGAGAGTTAATGAGCTGTGGTCACGAGTTTCCCAGTTGCTCGCCCGCTGTAAGGTGAATCACCTGGCCAGGTACATTACACAACACTAGGTCCATAATAGACTCTCCCCTTATTGGACTGTCAACATAATGATTTATGAACCTCTCCTGGATACACATAACAAATTCTGCCCCATCTTAACCCCCTTGCACTGACAAGGTCCCAATTTATATCAGGGAAGTTGAAGTCTCCCATCACCACAAGCCTGTAACTTTTACACTTACTGTATCACTACTCTGTTTGTATATCTGTTCCATAATGCCCCGCTGGCTATTGGGATGTCTATAATATTCCGAGCATTAAAGTATAAACACTTCAAACCGTTGAAGTGCTGGTTGAATTCCGATCTGTTTAGAACTTTCCACTGAAAATAGAAACATAGAAACAGAGAAAACCTGCAGCACAATTCAGGCCTTCCGGCCCACAACGCTGTGCCGAACATGTCCCTACCTTAGAGACCAATAGCCCTCTATTTTTTCTCAGCTCCAGGTACGTATCCAAAAGTCTCTTAGAAGACCCTATCGTATCTGCCTCCACCACCGTTTCCGGTAGCCCATTGCAAGTACTCACCACTCTCTGAGTAAAATACTTACTCCTGACATCTCCGCTATATCTATTCCTCATCACCTAAAACCTATGTCCTCTTGTGGCCACCATTTCAGCTCTAGGAAAAAAACCTCTGACTAGCTACCCGATGAATGCCTCTCATCATCTTATAGACCTCTATCAGGTACCCCATCTTCCTCCGTCTCTCCAAGGAGAAAAGGCCGAGTTCCCTCAACCTGCTTTCATAAGGTATGCTCCGCAATCTAGGCAGCGTCCTTGTAAATCTCCTCTGCACCCTTTCTATGGCCTCCACATCTATTTCCTTTTCCCATCTGCTGTTCTTCTCACACCCATGCTGCTCGCCTGCTTATCACCAGGTTGATCCCATATGTAGGATTTTACCTGGGATAAGGAGTTTTACACTACTTATACTCCTGAAGGAAAAGGACAGGCAGGCACACACACACACACACACACACACACACACACACACACACACACACACACACACACACACACACACACACACACAGACACACACACACAGTCACACACACGCACATACAAAACACAGACATACAAACAGAAAAGTAGAGAAGTAGAGAGAGGGAATTAGTCTGTGTGTGTGTGTGTGTGTGTGTGTGTGTGTGTGTGTGTCTGTGTGTGTGTATGTATGTTTGTGTGTGTGTGCGCGTGCGTGTTTGCGTCTGTGTATTTATATTGGGGAGAGAAAGAATTCAAATATAGGGGAAAAGGAGAAAGAGAAACGAAGCAACAGCAAGAAAGAAGGGAAAGATATAAAGAAGAAGTGAAAGAGATAAACTGGCAGATATTTAAATCGATCCCAAGATAAACTGAGAGGCACAAGTGGTGGGATTCCGTGAAACTATTCGTGTCACTGTGAGTACGCACGTAAAGAGCGTAGCGAGCAAAATTGTGCCAAATTGACTGCCTTCTTGGAAACTCTGATCTCATCGACTTTCGATAGGATGCGCTGTAAAGTTTTCATTGCAAATGATATATTTACACGGAGTCCACGTCCCACAGTTGAATTTTAAATGCAATTCAGTTTTATTTCTGCTCACTCGCATTAATTATGACCATTACAAAGACAACAGTGCTGATATATGAAATAGCAGCATTCAACGTGCTCTACCAAATAATATTGGGCAGTGACATTATGCATTCCACACAGATTCAGTTCCCTTCAAGCACTCCCACGCGGTCCCGTAGGTTACATAAAGAGCAAACCCCCCGTTATACTCTCTTATTAAACACCCCAGGACAGAGGAAACACGGGTTAGACACGGTGCATTTATTTTCTGTACAGGGTGACACTTCTTTGGAATGAGTGGAGGATAACTAATTCTATCCAATGTTCATAAAAGGCAGCATAAGTAACCCTGAAAACGACAGGCCGATGAGCTTTACATGAACAGTATGGAAATTACTGGAGAACATTTGAAGGGATAGAATGTATGTTCACATGCAAAGGCCGGGACCCATTAGAAGGAGGTGGTGGTCCTGAGCAGGGGAAATCATTTCTCACACATTTACTTTGTTTATTTTTTAGGAGAGAGGTGATGAAGGAAGAATGGCAGCGTGTCCTTTTTGATGCTTTTGCCAAGGTATCGCATGCTGGGCTTGTCCAGTAAATTAAGACACAAGCGATCCGAGGCACAAACTGATTCCAACACTTCCTAGAGATAGGATGCAGACGGTAGTTGGGGCATTTATATTTCAGTCAGAACACTTGTAACAAATTCCGTTGTTTGTAATATCTATTCACGACCTTGAAGAGGGTGAAGTTGGTCTGATCGGTAAGTGAGTGAACTGGTGGAATTGCAGACAGCGAAGAAGTTTGGCTGACGGTACAGCGGAGTATAGATCAGCTGGGAAGATGGGCAGAGCGGTGGCAGATGGACTTTAATCCAGACAAGTGTGAGGTGATGCACTGTTTGGGAGTCAGGTTCTCGGAGGGTAGATGGAATACATGGCAGTGGCATAAGCAGTGTTGATGTCCAGCGATCCTGGGATTGAAGTCCACGGCTCTCTGCAAGTGACGATACAGATGGAAATATGAGTGAAAACAGGGCATTTTGTCTGCTTGCCTTCATAGTGCGAGGCATTGAATGTCAGAGTTGGAACATCATGATGCAGCTGTAAAAATCATCGTTGATAATGCATTTCCAGTATTGCATACAGTCCGTCACACTACAGGAAAGATGTGGCAGCAGCAGAGACAGTGCAGCAGAGATTCATCATGACGTTGTCTGGAATGGAGGGCTGCAGGGATAACCAGAGATGTGACAGACTGGAATGATTCTCACTGGAGCTTGAGTTGTGACTGCAGAGAGGTTTATAACATTACCAGGGACCAAGGTAGATAGAATACAGAACGGTACAGCACAGAAACAAGCGTCTCGGCCCATGGTATCTGTGCCGAACATGACGCTAAATTGAATTACAATCCAATTATAGAGCTGCAACATCACCTCGCGGCTCTTGAACTCAATACACCGACTAATGAAGGCCATAACATCATACACTTTCTTACAAACCCTATCAACCTGTGCGGCAAATTTGAAGGATCCATGGATTTGGAACCCAAGATCACTCTGTTCCTCCACACTGCTAAGAGCCCTGACATTAACCTTGTATTCTGTCTTCAAATTCGTCCTTCCATAACTCCGCATTGCACAAATCAATTATCTGATCGTCGACCATTTCAGGGTGAAACTGATGGTGGAAAGAAGCGACGGTGCGGTCTGTGTTGGAGCGAATCGTCTGAAGAAAGAAGAAAGGAAGAGGGAAGGAAGGGGAGGAACCTAACGGCAGGTTGGACGAAGGTTCTGGAATGGATTTAATTCCTTCTGCAGCGGCAGCTAGAGCTTCAAACTGCCGATAAATAGGAAATGTTACCTGTTGGTTGAGGGAAGAAGAATAAAAGTTGCAACAGAGAACGCGAGAGCGGGTCCACGTGCATTGTTTAATCTCAAATTACAGGGCGGGTGGGAAACAAGATGACCAAAGAATACGCCATCCTGGGTTGGTGAGAGTGGTCTCCGATCTTTGGGAGCGGGCCGTCGGTTTGAGGGAGGCGCATTGTGTTGGTGGGTAAGGATGTCCGTAACTAATGTGGACGGGGGAGAGTGTGGGAACCAGCTGGCACCGACTTTCCTGAAATTCTCTCTTCTAATCCTTCCCTGGCTTCATAAAACAGTTGGAAACAGCCCACATTTGCTGAATCACTTCGCAGGTTAATCCCATCCCGATCCAGGACTTCTATTGCCATGTGATGTTCATCAGTTCAGTTAACACCGGTATATATCACCTGATCGAGGGCGTTGATGAGCCAGTGTGGGAGATTATCTGACAGGGTAACGTGACGGAATGATACCGATGACTATATTCCAAAGCCGACAGAGATTCGACGGGGCCCAGGTTCTCGTTCATTGTTCATTGTGATAATAGAGTCAGAAACTGCCAGGAACTCCCGTCACTGAAACTCCAACCTCTCCCTATCCTCTCCCTTCCCCCACTGTTCCCTGTATCCCAGCAGCCTTCCCTAATCTGGTTCCACTCCTCACCTTCCTTCCTCATCTGATTCCACCATCTGCGGCACTAATCACATCCCGCTGTCTCCATCCCTCCCTTCCCATCTGGTTCACTCTGTCACCCAACCTTCCACCTGTTGCTTGCTGGCTCCTGTATCACTACCACCTCTCCCCTGCCCCACCCCAGCACCTTAAGCTGGCTATCTTCCCTTTGCCCTCTCGGTCCTGATGCACGGATTCAACCCGAAACGTCGACAGGCCCTTTTCCTCCAAAGGCTTTGCCGGAGCGGCTGAGTTCTTCCAGCGGCTCGTTTCTTGACCCAGGTCACAGAATCTGCTGTCTCTTTGTCTCCTTTCATTCTACCGATTAGAATTGTTTTCATTTACCTGTTCTCTCTGGTTTGCAGAAGTTACACCACCAAGTACACGTTCGAAGTACATTGCTTAATACATTATTTTTGTGTGACTTGCTTCATCCCTCGGAATCCTCTGTGAGGACTCCACTTGTCACACCAGCCTGCTTCATCCCTGCAATACCTGCAGAGAGAGTGTCCGACAGGTTGGAGGCTGGAGATAGGACAGTTCCGTTTCAGAGGCAAATGTTTAACTTCTGAACGGGAACAACTCGAGGGCGGAGAGACGAGGCAGGTCAGAGAAACGCAGAGAAGGGAAGAAGTGAAAGCAGAGGATTGTTAGATGGAAATGATAAGAGAATGGAACTGAGAAAGTGATAGAAATTGGGACAGAATAATTAACATGGGGTCATTGGAAAAGTAGCAAGACGGGCAAATGGGAGAATCGTTTCAAATTCTGGCCGAATGTTTATAACATACGCACGTATTGTCTGCAGTGACTTCTGCATGGCTTGGTGCCAGGATCCCTGCACTTCTTCCCGACAAATGTGAGAAAAAAGTGACCTTCAATTAATGGTCTTAGATACCTCAACGTATTTCCTGAAACGTTTAATAAATGATACAAGGTTTTATTTTTGAAATCATAAGGAATGACGACAGCAAAATTGTAAACAAAATACATCTGGTTAACTAAGATGTTGACTTTAATCCGCCAGGTCACAGAACATAGGAGCAGGAAGGATATAACCGAGTTTCAGGGAACATTGGTGAGGTAACATCTGGAACACTGTCTGCAGATCTCGTCACACAAAGGAAGGACATGTTTGCACACGAGAAGGTTCAGTGAAGATTCACTCGGATAATTCAGCTGTGAGAAAATTAGGTTCGCACCTTTTGGACCGGAGGAAGCTGAAAGGGGTTGTAGGAAGACAGAGGTACGTATAAAATGTGAGGGGGAGACGGGAAGAAACGTTTCTGCATGGAGTGGACACCTACGGGTAAGAGGAGAAAGAAGAGTCAAAGGATACAGCAGATACAGTCATTTTACAGCCTGCAAGATCCTGAAATGTATTCATGGTGTTAGTATTGTCATTGGTTTATTATTCTGACTTGTACCGAGGTACAGTGAATAAAATATCTTGCATACCGATCGCACATGTCAATTCATTACACAGTGCAGTTACATTGAGTTAGTACAGAGTGCATTGATGTAGTACGGTTAAAACAATAACAGTACAGAGTAATGTGTCACAGCTACAGAGAAAGTGCAGTGGAATAAGGTGCAAGGTAACAACAAGGTAGATCGTGAGGTCAGTGTCCTTTTCATCGTAAAAGGGAACCATTCAATAGTCTTATCACAGTGGGGTAGAAGCTGTCCTTAAGTAAGGTGGTACGTGCCCTCAGGCTTCTGTATCTTCTACCTAATAGTTTTACCTAATAGCAGAGGAGGGAAAACAGAAAGATCCGGGTGTGTGGGGTCTTTGATTATGCTGGCTGCTTCACCAAGGCAGCGAGAGGTGTACACAGAGCCATGGGGGGAGGCTGGTTTCCGTGACGCGCTGGGTTATGTCCAAAAGACTCTGCAGTTTCTTGAGGTCCTGGTCACAGTAGTTGCCGTACCAGGCGTAATGCATCAAGATAGGATGCTTTCTATGGTGCGTCGATAAAAGTTGGTGAGTGTCAAACTTTTCTTTAACCTCCTGAGGAATTAGAGGCGCTGGTGACCATTCTTGGCCATGGCATCTACATGATTTGACCAGGACAGGTTATTGGTGACTTTCACTTCCAGGAACATGAAACTCTCAACCGTCTCGATCTCCGCACCGTTGATGTACACAGCTGCGTGTACACAGCCCCGTTTCCTGAAGTCAATGACCAACTCTTTTGTTTTGTTGAAATTAAGGGAAAGGTTGCTGTCATGACATTATTCCACTAAGCTATCTATTTCCTTCCTGTATTCCGACTCATCGTTATTTGTGATACGGCCAACGGTGGTATCATCTGCAAACTTGTAGATGAAGTTCGAGCAGAATCTGGCCACACAGTCATGAATGTACAGGGAGTAGAGTAGAGGGCTGAGGACGCATCCTTGTGGGGTAGCAGTGATGAGAATAATCGTGCTGGAGGTGTTGCTGCCTATCCTCACTGATTGCGGCCTGTTGGTCATAAAGTCAAGGATCCAGTTACAGAGGGAGGTGTTGAGTACCAGGTCTCAGAGTTTGCTGATAAATTTGCTTGAGATTATAGTATTGAAGGCAGAGCTGTAGTCAATAAACAATATTCTATCGTAGGTGTCTTAACTGTCCGGATGCTCCAGAGCTGAGTGTAGGGCCAGGGAGATAGAGTCCGCTGTGGACATGTTTCGGTGAATTGCAGTAGGTCGAGGTGTCTGGGAGGCTGGAGTTAATGTGTGCCATGACCAGTCTCTCAGAGTAACGGGTGACAGAGTTTTGGAGGGAATATTTGGTGGAAGCCATACACGTTGGGTGATGAATGTACCCTTATTAGTCACATAGCTGCAGGGAGCAGTATTGTGACCTGTAAGGAGATGGCTACTTCGGACAATGTTGGATGAAAATAACTCTTCATTGTCACTTGCTACAAGCAGGCTGCAAGATTTTTAGGAACGCCAGTATCTGCAGCGAACGTGTCTTTCGCCGGCCCCAGAGTGACAGTCGTTCGAGTATTATTCAGTTTACCCTTTTTTATTTTTTTTCTCTCGCCCCTTCTCTTTCTCCCTTTCTCTCTATCTCTCTCCCCTTCCATCTATTCATCTACTTGTGTCTGTCTGTATACACATCACCGATCATCCGACCTATGTCAAAGAACATTCCCATTTACTGTACAATACTTACAAAAGTATACAATGCTGAATGTGAATCCCAAATTCAGTATTCAGTACAATACTTCTTTATTTTTAAAGCTCACCCTCTTTCAGTAACGGGTCGTCACCTGCTCGATAAGGCATGGGGATTGGAAATGGGAGTGGGGAGAAGGAATGGAACTCAGACCGGGGGAGTTGGGGCGGAGGACGTTGGACAAGGAGAGTGGCGGGAGGAAGGGAGTGGTCAGCAGGAGAGGACTGGGTTGAGTGGAGGGGAGGGGGAACACAACACAGCCCGCGGGACTCTCTGCCTCTGCTCTAGAGATCAGTGGCCGTTCACCTATTCAGGACACGCTCTATGATACTCCACCCCTTTTTCTCTCCCTTCCCCCTCCACATGAGCAGCTCCCGGGTTTATGGGTCCATGGACAGCGTTCACACCCTTCTTGCAGTCCGCTCCCTCGTCCGAACAAGGAGACAGAAAACAAGACCCTCGGAGCAGTTGGACAAGGATAAGGGCTGAGTCTCCCCAAGAACTACCCTCTGTATGCCTTCACCTGCTTCTCCTGCCCTCACACCGCCCTGTCCATGACCATGAACCACATCTGAACTCATCTCAGGGTTGCGAATTCCTCCCGAGATCCAGGCGAAAAGAAATCTCTCCTCTCTGATATCTCAGTGACAAAGAATATTCGTGCCACAGAGCACAGAAACAGACCCTTCAGTCTATGTTGTCCATTCCGACCATCCTCTATGTACTGTTCACGTTCAGCAGCGTTCCCTTCCATGGCGATGGAAGTGCTTGTCCAGGTGTTTCTTATATGTTGACTGATCTCCTGCCTCCGCCCCTTCCTCCGGCAGTGCGTTCCACATTGCAAGTAGCCTCGCGGCTATAGCACATCACCCACAGATCCTCTCTAAACCTGTCCCACCTCACCTTCAACAGACGTCCTCTAGTCTTAGATTTATCTGCTGTGAGGACCAGTTTCTTACCATCTGCTCGATTGTCCAAACAGCACTGTTTGTTCAAACTGATGGCTTCTTCTTGTTTCCAGCATTGTATCACTGAAGCTGTCCACGTTTTCATTCGGCAAGCCTTCGACAGTAGTTAGACATGGGCCGATAAATGATGACCAATATTCCAACATAATAACTCCAAGACGGTGGCCATCGCCAAGGAGAGGGAGTCCAACTGCCTCTAGTTGACACGCAATTGAATGACCAAGGTGAAATCATTCGCCACCAAAGAGCTCGGCATCACCTTCTTCGGCACTCAGAGAGTCCGGCGGAAAATCAGTGTGGCTCTAACACCAGGGCAGAAACTGGATATCCCGACAACTAAAACCTTTCCCACTGCGAGCCCATAGTTTGGAACGCAGTTGAACACTTGCCGCTTGTGTGTATGAGTGCAGCCCCATAAACACTCAAGAAGATTAGCACCAACTGCTGCGAATGTGACTGAGCTACACTGAGAATTAAATTGGTAGATGTGAAGTGGTCTTTCTTCGTCGCGACAAGCAGGCGACTTGATCGAAGTACAGAACAATAATGTGAGTCAGATTTATCCCAGGTAGTTAAACTCTTTTTTCAAAGATGTGAACAGTTCAATGTGGCATCATAGTCTGCACAGACATTGTGGACCGAAGGGCCTGTTCCTGGGCTTTAGGTTTCTCTGTTCTATTCAGGTGCAAGACAAGTATAAGCGGCAACGTTCATTTGCTCGGAGCCGACGTTGCTCCACAATGGTGATGAAGGCAGAGATTTGATCCAGGACAAAATGAGGTACATTTCACACAAACAAGGTGTGATTGGTTCCTGGTATCCCCGGAGTGGAGAACGAGATTACAGGGAGATAAACCGCGTCAGACTGAGTGGAGAATCAGTGTGGAGGGGCCGTGTTGATTTCAGACCATCTGTTGAACCCATTCTTCAACCTATGGTCAAAGGTCACACAGACCGTCTTCACATTTAGCAGGCTAAAGCCCTGAGAGGGCCCCAGGTATTTGGGATTTTCTTGTAGAATGTATCATATTGGAGGTAATGAGCCACACAATATGAGGTGCAGAGTTGTGTGTGATGGTGTTTGAAACAATTTCCCTTTTGCTGGAACAATTCCGCTCCCAATTCACATCATTCGGTACCGTCAACAATTTCCATTCTTTGCAGTATCTCAATTGATTCACTGAATTGGCGGCACGGTTGTGTAGCGGTTAGCGTAACGCGATAACAGGGCCAGCGACCTGGTTTCAATTCCGGCCGCTGTCTGTAAGCAGTTTGTACGTTCTCCCCGTGTCTGCGTGGGTTTACTTCGGGTGCTCCCGTTTCCCTCCACATACCAAAGACGGACGGGTTAGGAGATGTGAGCATGCTATGTTGGGGCCGGACGAGTGGCGACACTTGTGGGCTGCCCCCAGAATATTGTCAGTGACTCAAAAAAACATTTCATGGTGTGTTTCGATGTACATGTGACTAATAAATAAATGTATCTTTAATCACAACCTGTCACAGCGGGCATTTCACTAGATTAACGTAATTGGTTTGTTAATAATTTAAACATATACATTTTTAACTTTGTTGAAATCTCCCTGTCCCCGTGGAGATCGCTTAAATGGTATAAAACCCTTGGAGTGTTCTGTATCAACATTCCATTCCGGGATTTTACTTGCCGCACATAGGTGCAGCAAATGTTGCACCTATGGGCAGAGAAAATGTTGGCAAAGTACTTTGCGGTGGAGAAAATATTGTTTCTCTGCACCTCTGGGCAGAGAAAATGTTGGCAAAGTACTTTGCGGTGGAGAAAATATTGTTCGTGATCATTGCCGTCATTGGAGTTCCTGGTAAGTGAGCAGAGTAATTCATGTTTTGTATATCCTCGTGTTAACCTGTGTGTGCCTGTTTATGACCATGTTATTGATGATCGTTGTACAAAAATACATCGGTGATATCGATCCTGTCAATTCAATATTCTGTTTTTTTTTCTCATTTTCTGAGGACCGGAACGAAACCTCTTTTTGCTCTAACTCTCGCGATCCACTCGACTATTGTTCTTGCCTTAAGTGGCACCTTGCCCAGAGTTATCCCAGTGCTCGGGACAGGTAGTTCTCCGGGAAGGTGTGACTGGGAGATATTTATATTGTGAAGTTCACTGTTACTGAGTTATTGATCAGACTGAGCACCTTATCCCGTGGACACACCTCATGGTGGGGTCTGTCACGGTCGGATTCCACTGTCTCTTGGTCAATGATTGGGTACGATCACCTGAACAACTGTCCACACATCTACTGGGGTGTCAATATCGAACTGAACTCACTGTGGAATTAATCTATTAACGGAGTCACTCTGCTGCCGGCTACTAAGTTGTCTCTGCCTTCCCTCTAAAACCTTCCTCGGTCCCATCAGATGCTGAGTTTCCAGAACGTGGTTACACACTGCTGAATGTGGTTAGATCTGTGAAAACGGCTGTATCAGAGACGGTAACTAAGATTAATTATTGGAACGGTCATTCCACCTCTTGTAGCGGATAGCAGCTCGTTTCCTCCCCGCCGTTTACCCCACCCATTGCCTTATCACCTCACCACTGAAGCACTCAGGTTGGACACGGTTAGATCCATGTATGACGTTATCAGGTTTGCAGCCACGTCCCGACTCCCAACACTCCTGATCTTCAGGCGAAACACGAGCCGGTGTACAGACCCAGAGAATGTGTTCAGTAATGCCCAATGTCTGCTTTCTTCTCTTTCTCCAGTGAATTTACTGGCGATTTTGATCCTGTCCCGGCGAAATTGCGGCCTCTCCACCTGCACCACTCCTTATTTGGTGGCCATGGCAGCGGCGGATCTACTGGTCATTGTCACTGAAGTCATTTTGTTTCGGATCAAATATCATTACTTTCCGTTGAGTTTTTTGGACATCACCCCTGTGTGCAGCGTTATTCTTGCACTGAGGTTTACAGCGGCAGACTGTTCTGTCTGGTTCACCGTCACTTTCACCTTTGATAGATTTGTCGCCATTTGTTGCCAGAAGCTGAAAACAAAATATTGCACCAGGAAAACTGCGGCTGTGGTTCTGACAACGACCGGCGTTCTGCTATGTCTGAAAAACGTTCCCGGCTACTTCACCCGGGAACCCAGAATGATAATTGATAACGTACCGTGGATCTGTGTATTAATGGGCAGCTATTTCACTGACCCTGGGTGGGTGGGCGATGACTGGTTCGACACGGTTTTAACTCCGCTTCGCCCTTTCGCTGTCATTCTGCTGCTCAACCGTCTGACAGTCCGGCACATCTTAGTGGTCAGTCGGGTCCGTGAGGAGCTGAGGGGTCAGAGAAAGGGGGAGAACTGCAGTGACCCGGAGATGGAGAGCAGGAGGAGGTCTGTGGTTTTACTCTTCACCCTCTCCGGCAACTTCATCCTCCTGTGGCTGACGGTGGTTGTAAATATATTCCATTATCAGATCACAGGAACAGAACCAGATATCAATGACTCCCAGATGATCTTCAACCAAGTTGGGGTTTTGCTGAGTGATTTCAGCTGCTGCACGAACACATTTATTTACGCGGTGATTCAGTCCAAGTTCAGGGAGCAGGTGAAGAGCGCGGTGAAATATCCGGTCGCCTCAGTGCTTCAGTTCATTCGTAAAGCCGCGCCTTCGCCATGACCACAACACAGAGGCGGCCGCAGTGCCCCCAGTCCAGGCTCCAGCTCCTTAATCACCGCCTAATCTCCCAGCTGTCAGTCCTGGGCGGGTCGTCCCAGTTCCGGGACACCGGGACCATCGGAACGATACCTGTCATATTTCCCTAATGTTTCCATCTCTCTCCGCAATGGGGTCCATCTGGTGTAAGCTCCATCCTGGGTTAATCAACCAATCTCCCTCCATGGTGGGGTCCAGTTCGGTGAATGTTCCGGCCCTGGGTGAAATCGTCCCATCCCTCTGCATAGTGTGGACCATCTGGTGTAAACTTCGACCTGCACCAAATAACCTATCTCCCTCCGCAGAGGCGACCAGTCTCCTGGAATCTCCAACCTGTGACCAATCATTCAATCTCCACAGGGGGGAATTATGGTGTAGATTCCTCACTGGGATCGAATGTCCCATCTCCCTGTATACGGGGGCCGGTCTACTGTGAATCCACCCCGGAACCAGTTATTCCAAACTCCCTGTGCTGTGAGTCCGTTCTGTTGTAATCTTGACCCTGGAAACAATTGTATCGATCTCGCTCCGTGGTGGGTACAGGTTGGGTGTAAACTCCACGCTGGACTCAGTCGTTTCAATCACCATGTTTTGAATAGTTCGTCTGGTATAACCGTCCCCCGAGATTACTAACCAATCTCCCTCAGTGTGGTCCGTCTAGCTTAACGTTCCCACTGGGACAGGTTATCCGATCTCCTTCCTGAGTGTTATCCAACTCTTAGAATCTCCACCATCGCGGCCGCCGTTTGTACCAGACACTAAGACCGACCGCGCCGTCCCGACACTGATCCTGTTTCACCGATGTTTTCCAAACGTAAACAGTGCACACCACTCCCCTCTCCCTCCCCCCACATCCCGCACGTCCCATGTCCCTGCGATTCCAGTCTTTCTACTATGTCTGGGCAATGTATAGATGTTTGGAGAATCCTCAGTTAGTGACTCTTGGGTGGAAGTAGATGTACCACCTGTCCTAGGGGGAAGGTGTGTTCTGTGAATCATTGTATATTTTGCACATAAGAGGGAGACGGAGGTGGAGGAGTGCAAAGAGAGAGCTCCATAGTGAGGAGAGAGGGAGAGGTGTGCGATGGGCAGTGTGAGATCGAGAAAAGGAGGGCAGTGTAGAATCAGAGTGATGTGGACAGTAGCAGATAGAGGGGAGGAGGGAGAAGAAGGAGCGTTGTGAGATGGAGAGAGAGAGATAGAGGGAGAACGCGGACAAATGATGCTGTGGCATGTTGCTCTTCACAGCCAACGGGAGACGGAGGAACATATATGTAGGCAGATTATAGAAAGGTGCAAGAGCAACAAGATTGTCGTGGTGGGAGACTTTTGTCACGAACCAGCAACAAAAGAAACACACTGAGCATGATTCAGTGTTAAAAACTATTTTATTAATCACTACTTATGATAATACGTAAAATAAAAGTAAAAATGTTAGTATGTTAGAATTCAAGAATGTTAAACCTCGAACGTTAACCCCAAAACTAAACTCTTCGTGTGTGTGTGTGACAAAGTCCAAAACTCCCAGTTCCTGAATGGTTCTTAAAGTTCAGTTCCGCAAGCCATAAGGTGAAACATGAGCAAGGGCTTCTTCAACAACCACCGTTGTCTGAAGATAAGATGTAGATGTAGAAAAACATAGAGAGAGTACATACGAAATCCAAATGTTCCACGATGGAACCCAAACGACACTTCAGTGTTTACTCGGTAGTGACTTCCTCACCCCGAAAAGCATCCGAACCGTGGTCGTCCACACACAAATACCTGTTTCCTTCTACAGGTCAGCAACAAAGTGAACTCCACTGGATTACTTCCAACTTCCATACATGGATTTCAGTGGCAAACACAGTTATTATTTCTCATCCATCGATAGAGAAAACAAGCAGGCTGGTGTCTCTCTCCCTTCTCTCTCTCTCTTTCTTCTTCTAACTTCTTCAACAACGTCATTACGTCCTTTATCTTCTATTGACGTAAGCACGCCCCACACACACATACACACACACTCTCTATCTTAAAGGGACTTTCACTGAGTCCGTAACACCTCCCACCTAAAAAAAAAATTTTCCCAAGAAAATGTTAACCGCGCATACAGTTAGTAATGTTAATAATTATCATGCTACACAACTACAGACTATCAGATTAGTACAGATACATGTTTCCCATTTAACATCGGGCAAGACAATCAGCAATCACATTATCTTTGCCTTTAATGTGAGTTATCATGAGATCAAACTCTTGCAAAATTAAACTCCAGTTTAACAGCCTTCTGTTTTTGTTTTTGACTCGGCTCAGAAACACCAATGGGTTATGATCTGTATACACAGTCAATGGTTTCTGTGCGGTGCAAACATATACACTGAAATGTTGCAAGGCTAAAACAAGCGACAGTAATTCTTTCTCTATGGTGGAATAATTCTTTTGATGCTCATTAAATTTCTTTGAAAAGTAAGCTACAGGATGGTCAATATCATCAAGGTCACCCTTCTGCAACAACACAGCTCCTGCAGCTTCATCACTGGCATCTACGGCTAATGAAAATGGCTTTTCAAAGTCAGGTGTTCTGAGCACAGGATGGTAGCATAAAATGGCTTTCAGCTTCTCAAATGCTTCTTGACAAGAATCTGTCCAAACAAACTTTACTCCCTTCTTCTGAAGATTAGTTAGGGGAAGAGCAATATCAGCAAAATTTTTACAAAATTTTCGATAATATCCAACCATTCCCAAAAATCTTCTAACAGTCCTCGTACCTGTGGGAATAGGGAACTCAGATATTGCTTGAACTTTTGCCTGAACAGGAGCTTGCTTGCCTTGACCTACAACATAACCAAGATACGTCACAGTGGCATGGCCAAATTCACTTTTAGCCAAGTTAACTGTAAGGTTAGCCTTGGAAAGTCTTTCAAACAACCTTTCTAACGCAGAGATGTGATCTTCCCAAGTATCATTCCCAGTCACTAAGTCGTCAATGTAGGCATCTGTATGTTTTAACCCATGAATCACTGAATTAATCATTCTTTGAAATGTTGCCGGAGCATTTTTCATTCCAAATGGCAAAACATTGTATTCATACAATCCAGAAGGGGTTACAAAGGCTGAAATCTCCCTTCCTCTATCTGTTAATGGAACACACCAGTACCCTTTTAATAGGTCAATCTTTGTAAGAAATTTTGCCTTTCCCACTCCGTCTATGCAATCATCCACCCTAGGAATAGGGTAAGCATCTGACTTTGTTACAGCATTCACTTTCCTGTAATCTGTGCAAAATCTAACAGTTCCATCAGGTTTAGGTACAATAACACAGGGCGAACTCCAATTTGAAGTAGAATGTCTAATAATATCATTTTCCAACATGTATTTTATTTCCTGATCAACAAGTTTACTTTTTTCCACATTCATTCGATATGGGTGTTGTTTGATTGGTTTTGCATCCCCAATGTCAACATCATGGGTAATTATCGATGTTCTGTTTGGAACATCTGGGAACAGATTTTTAAATTTTAAAATTAATTCTCTCATCTGTTGTTTTTGTGAAACTTGTAAATGGTCCAACTTCGTTTCAAGGTTCTCCAGGATATTTTGGTTTTTTAGTTTCGATGGAACAATATTTGGTCTAAATTGGCCTTCCTCAACATCAACATCAGGCATTCTAGAAACAACCTTTACACCATCCACCAAGGCCACAACTGAATCCCTCTCATAATAAGGTTTTAGCATGTTTACATGACAGAGTTGTGTTTTCTTGCGTCTATCTGGTGTTTTGATTATATATGTTAGATCAGTCACTCGAGATTCAATAACATAGGGTCCAGAAAAACGAGCTTGCAAGGGATTATTTTGGCTAGGGAAAAATACCAACACCTTTTGCCCCACTGCGAATGTCCTAGGCCGAGCACGTCTATCAAAATATGTCTTCATTCTTATCTGGCTTGTTTTCAGATTCTCTCTCGCTAGCTGGCAGACTCTCTCCAACCGAGTTTTAAATTTTTGGACGTAGTCCAACAGACTCAAGTGAACTTCCTCATTAACCCATTGCTCTCTCAACAACTCCAAAGGTCCTCTCACCCGATGTCCAAACACAAGCTCAAACGGACTAAATCCGATTGACTCCTGGATCGATTCTCTAACGGCAAACAAAAGTAAATGGATACCTTCGTCCCAATCCTTGGTGTTTTCAAAGCAATAAGTCTTCAGCATATTTTTGAGAGTAGAATGAAATCTCTCCAGAGCTCCTTGAGATTCTGGGTGATATGCAGATGATACAATCTGCTTTGCTCCCAGCTCATAGACTATTTGTTGAAAAATTTTTGACATAAAATTACTACCTTGATCAGATTGGATTTCTTTTGGCAAACCAAACAAGGTAAAAAATTTTACAAGAGCCTTTGACACCGTCTTGGCCTTAATATTTCTAAGGGGTATTGCCTCTGGAAATCTAGAAGTGGCACACATGATGGTTAACAAATACTGATTTCCAGTCTTAGACTTTGGTAAGGGGCCAACACAGTCCACAATCACCTTCGAAAAGGGCTCACCAAAAGCAGGAATTGGTTTCAAAGGAGCCACAGGGGGTTTTTGATTTGGTTTACCTACCATCTGACATGTGTGGCAGGTTCGACAAAACATCACCACATCTTTTCTCAAACCAGGCCAATAGAATTGTTTCAAGATCTTCCCTACAGTTTTATTCACACCAAAATGACCACCCAAAGGCATACTATGGGCCAGGTTTAAAATCTCATCCCTATAAACTTTTGGAACAACAACCTGATGAATAACTTCCCATTCCTCAGTAACAGGAACATGAGGAGGTCTCCATTTCCTCATTAACACTCCATTTTTGACATAGTATCCAGTTGGCACCTTTTCAATCTCCTCACATGAGAGTGCTTTTTCTTTCAATTCTGTCAACTCAGGGTCCTTTGTCTGTTCCACCATAAAATCCTTCCTCGACAAAGACAAATCTTTAAATTCAGGCTCACTGTAAGGATGTTGATCCTCCAGTGAAGACAGAAAAGTCTCAGATAAGGCATCAAAATTTTCTTCCTGTTTAGGACTGTCACAAGGAACTACATCAGACTGCACCGGACTGTCTGTCTTGGCTAATTCTTTAGCTCTAGCTCGAGTCACCGCACATGATGGGTAAACATCTGAATCATTCTCAGACTCATCAATCCTTGGTTTGGTTGTTAACCGTACCACAGGATCACTTTCTCCATTTGCAAGGTCATTTCCCAATAACAAAGAAACTCCTTCCACTGGCAAACTAGGTCTTATCCCTATCTCGACTGGTCCTTCTACGAACTTTGACTTTAAAATCACCCTGTGAAAAGGGACAGACATGGTCTCACCTGTAACGCCTCGCACTAGATTTACTTCACCAGTGTCACTTTCTTCACCAAAATTTAAAACACTGTCCAGCAAGAGAGATTGACTAGCCCCAGTATCTCTAAGAATTTTCACTGGCACCTGGGGTGACTCATCATTCAGTGAAACAAAACCCTCTGATACATACGAACGGAATTCCTTTCTCACCTCCTCCAACTTTTCCGCTTTTCCCTCTTGCAAGGACTGATCTTTAACAGCATCTCCTAAACCTTTTTGATTTTTAATTGCCTGAAAGCAAGCATTGGGCCCAGCTTCCTTCTTTTTCTTCAAAAGGGCACAATTAGATATCACGTGGCCAGGTTTCCTACAGTAATAACAAGTACGCTCAACAGGTTTCTCCAGCCCTGGCTTCTTTTCATCCTTTCCTTTTTGATTACCTCCCAATTTAATCTCTGGTTTACCTGGATTGTCTTTGTAACTCTTTTGAAAGGTTTTAGGTTGTCCCCATTTGGATTTATGGGTTAAAGCATAATCACCTGCCAACCTAGCAGTTTCTTGTAAAGTTTCCACTGCCTTTTCATTTAAATATGTTGTTAATTCAGCTGGAACACATCTTTTAAAGTCTTCCACCAGTATCAATTCTGTCAATTTATCGTAATCCCCATCTACATTTTTAGCCAGGCACCATCGTTCAAAACATATTCTCTTTCCATTGGCAAATTCCATATAAGTCTGATCTGCAGATTTCCTCAAGTCTCTGAATTTTTGTCTATAAGCCTCAGGGACCAATTCATAGGCCTTCAAAATAGCTTGTTTTACCTTGGTATAATCAGCTGCATCCTCAACAGACAAAGCAGAATAAGCTTTTTGAGCTTTACCTTTAATCACACTCTGTACCATAAGAGCCCATCCTTTCCTTGGCCAGTTTGAACTCACAGCAACCTTTTCAAAATGTTGGAAATACTGATCAACCTGATCTTCTTCAAACGGAGGGACTAATCGAACCTCCCTGCTGGCTGAAAAACCATCATCAGAATCAGATTCCGAACTCCTACGCTTCATTTGTAACTCATGCTGCCTCTGTTTTTCCTTCTCCTCTGCCTCAAACTTTAACCGAATTAGTTCCCGTTCCCGTTCAGCCTCTAACTTCATCCGAGTTATCTCTCGTTCCCGTTCAGCCTCTAACTTCATCTGAGTTATCTTTTGTTCGGCCTCTAATTTCTTTTGTTCGGCCTCTAATTTCTTTTGCTCTCGTTCAGCCTCTATCTTTGCCAGCTGCACCTGTGCCTCAGAAATTGCTATTTCACTGCCAGGAAACTGTTTTAACACTTCCTTCTCAAACACTTTCTTTTCCACATAATGGCCAGCTATCAGTCTCTGAATATCTGCCTTTCTCATAGACTGCTTTACTTCTGTAAGGTTTAGCCTTGTAGCAATCTTTATCAAATCATCCTTTTTCGCCACCTCCAATCCCTTTTGGGTTGGTGACTCCAAAAATGCCTTAATATCCATTGCTGCTGGTTTCCACACACACAAGCCAATTAAAAAGAATTTATCAGACCTCCCTCAAAAATCTTTGGATTGAATCTCGAACAAATCTCGTCAATCTGGGAAACGATCCCAGACGACACTCGTTAACCTTGGGAACTATCCCGGACGAGCCCCCAATTTTGTCACGAACCAGCAACAAAAGAAACACACTGAGCATGATTCAGTGTTAAAAACTATTTTATTAATCACTACTTATGATAATACGTAAAATAAAAGTAAAAATGTTAGTATGTTAGAATTCAAGAATGTTAAACCTCGAACGTTAACCCCAAAACTAAACTCTTCGTGTGTGTGTGTGACAAAGTCCAAAACTCCCAGTTCCTGAATGGTTCTTAAAGTTCAGTTCCGCAAGCCATAAGGTGAAACATGAGCAAGGGCTTCTTCAACAACCACCGTTGTCTGAAGATAAGATGTAGATGTAGAAAAACATAGAGAGAGTACATACGAAATCCAAATGTTCCACGATGGAACCCAAACGACACTTCAGTGTTTACTCGGTAGTGACTTCCTCACCCCGAAAAGCATCCGAACCGTGGTCGTCCACACACAAATACCTGTTTCCTTCTACAGGTCAGCAACAAAGTGAACTCCACTGGATTACTTCCAACTTCCATACATGGATTTCAGTGGCAAACACAGTTATTATTTCTCATCCATCGATAGAGAAAACAAGCAGGCTGGTGTCTCTCTCCCTTCTGTCTCTCTCTTTCTTCTTCTAACTTCTTCAACAACGTCATTACGTCCTTTATCTTCTATTGACGTAAGCACGCCCCACACACACATACACACACACTCTCTATCTTAAAGGGACTTTCACTGAGTCCGTAACACTTTAACTTCCCCGATATTGACTGGGACGTCCACTGTACAAGAGGCTCAGAAGGGACAGGATTTATTGGCGCATCTCCGAGGATTTCTTGACGCAGGATGTGGATAGTCCCAGCAGAGGAGAGGTCATACTAGTCCTTGTATTGGAAAACGGGCTTGGCCAGGAGGTTGGCGATTCAATGGGAGAGCATTTTGGGAATAGCAATCGAAACGCATTAACAGTTAATACAATCGTGATTGTTTAAGTCTCGACCTCGGGAGAAAGTGCTAAATTGGGGAAGGCAAATTACCGCATCATTAGGCAGGAGTTAGCGAGAATAGATTGAAAGCAGGTGTTATGGGGCAAATCCACATATGACAGCTGGAAATCACCTGAAAACCGACTGATCAGAATTCAGGGGCGGCATGTTCAGAAAGTAGGAAAGACAAGGATGGCAAGGTTCTGGAATCTTGGATGACAAGAGATGTTGTAAGAGAGATTAAGGAATCATCTTCGCTGCTCTACGTCCTTCCGCCTTCTGCAGGGACTACTTCCCCGTGCCTCCCTGGTCCGCTCATCACTCCCTGACCCCTGCCACATCCCTATGCAATTGCAGAAGGTGTAACACATGTCCTTACACCACTTCCCTCACCACTAACCAGGGACCTAAGCAGTTCTTACAGTGAGGCAAAAGTTTCCGCTCACCTCCTCCAACCGCGTATCCTGCATTCGGTGCTCGTGGTGTGGCTTCATTTACATCGACGAGACCAAGAGTAGACTAACGACCATTTCGCAGAGCACATGCGCTCAGTCCACAATGCTCATCCCGAGCTCCAGTTGCATGTCATTTCAATTCCCCTTCCCATTCCCACACTGACCTGTCCATTCCCAGCCTTCTCTACTGCCAGTGTGATACCCAGTACAAAATGGAGCAACAAAACGTCATATTCCGCCTGGGTGCTCTCCAAATCAATAGCATGAATATCGAATTTTCCAGTTTTAGGCAACCCTCTACTCCGTGGTAAATTATTCCTTCCCACCTCTCTCTCCTTCCGATTCGCCTCCAGTCCTCTCATTTTGTCCTCTTTCCCATCCACCCCCCACCAGCCCCCGACCCTTGTTCTCGCCTCTTTCTCCCGGTTCCGCCCACCCTTCAAACACACCGTTCACCCACAGGCTTCCCCCACCTCTCCTCACCGTCTCTGGTTCCATTTTCCATCCACCTGTCCCCTAATGGTTCCCATTCCCACCTCCTTTACTGATCAGAGCCCAGCACCAGTATCCCTTTGTGTTCCAGTTTATCTCCCTCCAGCAGCTGTCTCCAACCTTCACACTCACCTCACTCTTCCTCACTCCACCCGCCTCTCATTGTTCCGTTTGAAAATGATGGAGTCAAGGAGTAATATACCATGGAAACAGGCCCTTCGGCCCACTCATCCATGCCGTCCATGATGCTAATCAAGCCTGTCTCATTGCCCCGTCTTTGGACCACAAGCCTCTGAACCCCTCCTGCCCACGCACCTACCGGAATGTCTTTTAAATATTGTTATTGTGCTTGCCTCAGCCCGTTTCTCTGGCAGCTCATTCCATACATGCCCCATCCTCTGACAGAAGACGTTGCCCCACAGATCCCTTTTCGATGATTTCTCTCTCAAAGGATCATTGAGTCATGGTGTCATCCAGCACGGGAACAGATGCAACGGCCCAACTCGTCCATGCCGACTGTGTGGCCCAGGGAGCTCGTCCCATCTGCCTGCATTTGGCCCATAGTCCTCTAAACCTCCACTATCCGTGTAGTTATCTGGATGGACTCTCAACTTTCCTCATATGCCCGGCTTAACCACTATTTCTGGCATTTCATTCCAGATGAGCATCGTTGTTTGCAGGAAAAGTTGCCCCTGGTGTTCCTTTCAAATCTCGGCTCTGGTTCGATCCGATGCCCTCTTGTTTTTGTACCTCCTCCGTGGGAAACAGACAATGTGCTTTAACCCTGTCTGTGACCCTCATGAACTTATACACCACCATCAGTTCACCACTCAATCTCAAACGATCCAGGGAATATAATCTGCGCAACCTCTCCTTTTAACCCCCAAGTCCAGGCAACTTGCTTGTAAAACTTTTCCGCACACTTTCCAGTTTGATAACATCTATAAATAACAGAAAGAACAACGTTGCACACAATATTCTAAGTGAGGACTCACCATCGTCTTGTATAACTGCAAGATAACTTCCCAATTCCAATACTTAGCGTCCTGACTGATCGAGGCCAACAGGCAAAACGCCTTCTTCAGCGTCCTATCTATCTGCGACGCCGTTTTCAGCGAACTATGCACTTGCACCCCTAGGTCCCTCTGTTTCATAACACTCCCTCCGGCTCTAACATTCACTGTATAAGTCCTACCATGGCTTGATCTCCCAAAATGTGAATCCTCACATTTATTTGAATTGAAATCCATTTGCTAATCCTCAGCTCACATTTTCAGATGATCAAGATCCCCCTGTAATTTGTCGTAACCTTCTACACGAGCTACTACACCGTCCATTATAGTGTCATCTGCAAATTACTAACCATGCCTTGTACATTCAAATCAAAGAAAGCACCCAGCGCAGACCCCGGTGGCACACGACCAGACAAACGTCTAGAGTCACAGAAACAACCATCGACCATCATGCTCTGCTTCCATTAGGAATTCAAGCCGCAATATCCCTTCACCAGGATCCCATGCGATCTTAACCTTCCAGGCCAGCCTACCACCAGAGTGCTTGCCAAAGACCTTGCTGACGTCCATATAGACAACATCCAGTGTCCCACACTCATCTTCCCTCTTGGGTCCCTCCTGGAATAACTTCAAGAGATTTATCAGACATGACCTCCCATGCACAAAGTCCTGCTGACTGTTCTGAACTGGACCATGTCTCTCCAAATGTTGATAAATCCTGTCCCTCAGAATCCCTTCCACCAATGTACCCACCATCGAAGTCAGACTCACTGGACTGTGGTTCCCTGCCTTGTTTTTGCTACCATCGTTAAACAACGGTACCACATAAGCCACCCTCCAGTGCTCCAGAACATCGCCTGTGGCCAGGGATGAAGCGAAAATCTCAGCACGTCTCCGCATTTTTCTCTCCAGCTTCCCACAAGGTCTGGGAATGTAATACGTCAGACCAGAGGGATTTATCCACATTCGTGCACTTCAAAGCTCCTCCCTGGTAGGTTTGTACGTGGTGACTGGGGTCCAGATGGGTTGAGATCAGCCTCTCCTTCTCGCTGTGGTTCTGCTGCTCAGCGCTCTGACCGTCGGGCACGTTTTAGAGGTCAACCGGCTCTGTAAGGATCTGAGAGGTCAGAGAACGGCAGTGACGCAGAGATGGAGAGCAGGAGGAGGTCGGTGGTTTTAATCTTCACCCTCATGCAAACTATATGCATCTTTCTGTGCCCAATTCTGAGTTACTGGAGCTGTAGGCGAAAGGAGTGACAGAATGAAACTATTAAATAAAAATGATTCAAGCACTCGGACTACACGTAGAATATAGAACAGTCTCGCATCAGAACAGCCCTTAGGCCCACAATGTCTGTGCCGGAATTAATGCAAGTCTAAACTTCATCCACTCACCTGTACATTATATGTGTTCATCCATTCCCTGCCTGTTAACGTGTCTATATAATAGCTTCGTAAATGCCTCCATCGTATCTGCTTCCACAAGTCCACTGGGCAGCCCGTTCAAGGCACCCACAACTCTCTGTGTAAGAACTTCACCCACACATCTCCTTCACCATATTCTCACTTCCACCTTACAATTCTATCTTCTAGTACCTAATTTTCTACCCTGGGACAAAAATACCATATGCCTACCCGATCGATACTTCTCAAAATTTTGTAAACTTCTGTCAGGTCTCCCCTCAGCCTCTGCATCTCCACAGAAAACAACCCAAGTTTTCCCAACGTCTCCTGACAGCTCACATCCTCTAATCCAGGCAGGATCCTGGTGAACCTCTTCTGTACCCTCCCAAAAACTTCCACAACGTTCCTGTATTGGGGCGACCAGGATTACACACAGGGCTAGGATGACTTTAACTCGGTCCATTTACTGGGCAATATCACCAGGTATGATCCTAACTCTAACTGGGAACCTTGATAGGATCATCTACCACCAGTGCAAACTTCTTCTCACTTGTATCTGAGCCCCCAGTCACACCCAGGGACTGACGTACCCAACCACTGACACCTGAAGCATTGCCTAACATCCTGGGGGGACGCCTGCCCTCCCCGACCCCCAAATACACACTCCGAGACGTGAGCCCACACATCTCTCCGCCCCCACCAGTAGTCCCACAAACACACACACCACCCACTTCCTCACACACAAATACAACTCAAACTTCCCCTCCATGTGGCTATTCCTGGCATTCCGGGAGTAACATTTCTCTCTGCAAGTTCCCAACACACTCCTGCTCTCAGTCCTCACTCCCTTCATCCCCATAAACAGCGACACACACATTAAAAGACTAAAGACCTCTGATCCTAACCAATACAGTCCACGTACGCGCTCGCGCGCGCGCGCGCGCACAGCACACACACACACACACACACACACATCTAACAAAAATCAAATGAACAATATATACGACAGAGGCATTAAAGGCTTTTGGATGGGCACATTGATGTGCAGTAAATGAAAGAATATGGTAATTATGTAAACAGAAGGGATTCCTTTAGTTTGGCATTTAATAACCAGATTAATTAGTTGGGAACAACATCGTGTGCTGTTCTATTCTGGAATAGAATGAGGTGGAGGTTAAATGTGTGGCTGAGGGATTGGAGTAAGGGGCAGGAATTTCAGATTACTGGATCATTGGGGCCTCTTTTAGGGCAGGTATGACTTGTACAAAGGGGATGGGTTGCACGAATCCCAGGGGCCAATATCCTGGTGGGGATTTTAAACTAGAATTGTTGGAGGGTGGGATCCGAACTGGAGAGACTGGGGAAGAAATGTTTGGTTGTCAAATAGAAAAAGCTGATAGTAGGTACGAGAGGGGGCACAGACAGGTTATGGAGAAGGGACGAACTCCGACCGGTCTGAGATGTGTCTATTTTAACGCATGGAGTACTGTGAACAAAGCGGATGAGCTTAGAGCTTGGATACGTACTTGGAGCTGCGATGTGGTGGCCATTACAGAGACTTGGATGGCTCAGGGACTGGAATGGTTACTTCATGTGCCGGGTTTTAGATGTTTCAGAAAGGACAGAGAGGGACGCAAAAGAGGTGGGGGAGTGGCACTGTTGATCAGAGATAGTCTCACGGCTACAGAAAAGGTGGACCTCATGCAGGGACTGTCAACGGAGTCTCTGTGGGTGGAGGTTAGGAACAGGAAGGGATCAATAACTTTACTGATTTTTTTTATGGGTCGCCCAATAGTAACAGGATTATCAAGGAGCAGATAGGGAAGCAGATCCTAGAAAGGTGTGATAATAACAGAATTGTTGTGATGGGAGATTTTAATTTCCCAAACATTAATTGGCCTCTCCAGACAGTGAAGGGTTTAGAAAGGGTAGAGTTTGTTAGGTGTGTTCAGGAAGGATTCTTGACACAATATGTAGATAAGCCTACAAGAGGAGAGGCTGTGCTTGATTTGGTATTGGGAAATGAACCTGGTCAGGTGTCAGATCTCTCAGTGGGAGAGCATTTTGGAGATAGTGAACATAATTCCATCTCCTTTACAATAACATTGGAGAGAGACAGGAACAGACTAGAAAGGCGTTTACTTGGAGTAAAAGGATTTTTCAGACTCTCAAGCAGGAATTTAGAAGGTTAAATTCGGAACAGATGTTCTCAGGGCAAAGTACGGAAGAAATGTGGCAATTATTCAGTGGATATTTGTGTGGAGTTCTGCATAGTCATATTCCAATGAGACAGGTGAGTCACGAGAGGATACAGGAACCGTGGTGTAAAAAGGCTATAATAAATATAGTCAAAAGGAAAAGAAAAGCTTAATAAAGGTACAGAGAGCTATGTAACGTTAGAGATCTGGAGGAGTATAAGGCTAACAAGAAGGAGTTTAAGAAGGAAATTAGAAGAACCAGAAGGGGACATGAGAAGTCCTTGGCGGTCAGGATTAAGGAGAACCCCAAGACATCCTACAAGTCTGTGAAGAGCAAGAGGATACGATGCGAAAGAATAGGGCCTATCTTGTGCAGCAGTGGGAAATTGTGTATGGATCCGGAAGAAATGGCGGAGATACTTAATGTATACTTTCCATCAGTATTCAATACGGAAAAAAAGATCTGGGTCATGGCAGTGAGGACTTGCAGCAGGCTGAAAATCTTGAGCATGTGAATTTTAGGAAAGAAGAGGCGCTGAAACTTTTGCAGAGCATCCAAGTTGGATAAGTCACTGGTACCGGATGAGATGTAACCCAGGCTGCTGTGGGAGGCAAGGAGGAGATTGCGGAGCCTCTGACGATGACCTTTGCATCATCGATGGAAACGGGAGAGGTTCCAGAAGATTGGAGGGTTGCGGATGTTGTTACCTTATTCAAGAAAGGGAGTAGAGATAGCCCAGGCAATTATAGACCAGTGAGTCTTACTTCAGTGGTTGGTAAGCTGATGGAGAGGATCCTGAGAGGCAGGATTTATGAACATTTGGAGAGGTATAATATGATTAGGAATAGTCAGCATGGTTTTGTCAAGGGCAGGTCCTGCCTTACAAGCCTGACTGAATTTTTTGAGGATGTGACTAAACACATCGATGAAGGAAGAACAATAGATGTAGTGTACATGGATTTCAGCAAGGCATTGGATAAGGTACACCATGCAAGGCTTATTGAGAAAGTAAAGAGGCATGGGATCAAAGGGGACATTGCAATGTGGATCCAGAACTGACTGGCCCACAAAAGTTAAAGTGTGGTTGTTGAAGGGTCGTATTCTGCATGGAGGTCGGTGACCAGTGGTGTACCTCAGGGATCTGTTCTGGGACCCTTACTCTTTGTGATTATTATAAATGACATGGATGAGGAAGTGGAGGGGTGGATTAGTAGTTTTCGGATGAAACAGAGGTTAGAGGTGTTGTGGATAGCATAGAGGGCTGTCAGAGGTTACAGCGGGACATAGAGAGGATGAAAAGTTGGGCTGAGAAGTGACAGATGCAGTTCAACCCAGATAAGTGTGAACTGGTTGATTTTGGTAGGTCAAATATGATGGCAGAATATAGTATTAATGGTAGAACTCCTGGCAGTGTGGAGGATCAGAGGGATCTTGGGGTCTGAGTACATAGAACGCTCAAAGCAGCTACACTGGTTGACTCTGTGGCTAAGAAGGCATATGGTATATTGTCCTTCATCAATCGTGGAATTGAATTTAGGAGCAGAAAGGTATTCTTGCAACTATCTCTGACCCTGGTCAGACGCTACTTGGAGCACTGTGCTCAATTCTGGTCGCCTCACTACAGGAAGTATGTGGAAGCCATAGAAAGGGTGCAGAGGAGATTTACTAGGATGCTGCCCGGAATGCGGAGTATGCCTTATATGAAAGAAGGTTGAGGGAACTCGGCCTTTTCTCCTTGAAGAGACTGAGGATGAGGGGGGACCTGATAGATGTTTATAAGATGATGAGAAGCATTGATCGGTAGATAGTCAGAGGCTTTTCTCCAGGGCTGAAATGGTGGCCACAAGAGGACATAGGTTTAAGTTGCTTGGGAGTAGGTATAGAGGAGATGTATTTTACTCGGAGGGTGGTGAGTGCGTGGAATGGGCAGCCGTCAACGGTGGTGGAGGAGGATACGATAGGGTCTTTTAAGAGACTTTGGGATAGGTGCATGGAGCTCAGAAAAATAGAAGGCTATGGGTACTCCTAGTAATTTCTCAGGGACATGTTCGGCACAGCTTTGTGGGCCGAAGGGCCTGAATTGTGCTGTAGGTTTTCGATGTTTCTATGTTTCTAATATCGAGATCTCGATCTGAAATAACGCGGACCCTGGGTCCAGGGAGGCAACAGACCATCCGGGATTCTGGTTGTCTCCCACAGAACCTCCAATCTGTCCCCCTGACTATCGATTCCTCTATCACCACTGCTCTCCTCTTTTCATTCCTTCCTTGTTGACCTGAGGATCCCGTCTCTGTGTCAGAGACGTGACCACTACAACATGTCCCTGGTAGGTCGTCCCCACCAGCAGTAACCAAACCGATATATTTGTTGTTGATGGGAACGGCCACATGGAGTGCTCTGCTCTTTCTGTCTGTACCCCTTTCCTTTCCTAACAGTCAACATAACATTCCAGATCAACCTGCCATGTAGGACCTGGTCAATGGCCTTACTGAAGTCACTATACACATCATGCACTGCCCTGCCTTCCTCCATCCCCTCAGTTACCTCTTCGATAAGGTCCAAAAGATTTGTCAGATCTGACTTCCCACGGACAAATCCGAGCTGACTGTTTCTGATCAGTCCTGGACTATCCAACTGATGGTAGATCTTGTCCCTCAGATTTCCCTCCAGTAATTTACTTACAACTGAAGTCATGCTCACTGGTCAGCAGTTCCCTGGCCTGACCTTGCTACACATTGAGCAATAGGGTACAATTTTCTTGTAAAGTCTTCTTGTACACCTGTGTCGTCAACTAAAAAAGTACAAGATCATAAGATGCATTAATCGAGTGGACAGTCAGAGACTGTTTTACCAGGGCGACAATGGCTAACATGAGGGGACATAATATTAAGGTGATTGGAGGAAGGTATAAGGGGGATGTCAGGGGTAAGTATTTTACACAGGGAGTAGTGGGTGCGTGGAACGCACTGCCTACAGAGGTGTTGGCGGCAGTTACATTAGGGACATTTGAGACGCTCTTAGATAGACACAAGAATGGTAGACAAATGGTGGGCTATGTGGGAGGGAAGGGTTAGATATATCTTAGAACAGGATAAAATGTCGGCACAGCATTGTGGGACGAAAAGTTTGTGCTGTGCTGTAGTGTTCTATGTCCTGTGTTCTAATGGAACAACATTGACCACGGTCCAGGATTCTGGAACTTCAGTGATTAACTTCGCAGGAGCCTCCGTGGTTTCTTCCCTGGCCTCCCATAAGTTCCGTCTGTGCACTTGGTCAGACCCTGGGGATTTTTCCACCCTAATGTGTTTCAAGTCTGCAAATACCTCTTATGAGAAAGGTTCTTTTAGTATCTTAAAGATAAACGGTATCTGGACACACAGTCTTTGTGCTTTAAAAGAAGGATTTTATTCACAAAGATCGACGCGGGAACAGAATTTAAAGGAACAAATGCACCCTCGCACACTCGCACTCGGGTGATCACGAAACATGGGGGGTGTCGCAACAGGGGTGAAGTGCACACACGCTCTCTCTCTCTCTCTCTCGCTCCCACACACACAGACACACATACACGCTCACACACACACACACGCAGACACACACACACGCTCACACACACACACACACACACACAGACACACACACACACAAACCACACAGAGGAATGCGCACACACACACACACACACACACACACAACGAACTAGTACAAACGATCAAGGTACGAACAAAGACGTTGTCTGGAACCCCTGAATCGGGACAAACAACGGCTCTACGCTACTGGGAATCTACTCAGGACGCTCCTAGACCCCTGTGGAAGTGCACCCTCTCACCTGTGTTCTCGACCACAGCAGCAGTCAGAAAAGAGGAAGAGAGCGCACATGTACAATCTTTTATAGGGCTGTAGCGGGATGCAGCCCGCTCAGGTGAAACAAGCTAATGATTCACTGTCAAGAACAAAGGTGGGTTATGAGACAATCCTCAGGTGTGCTTTTTAATGGGTGGGGCAGAGCCGGGCCCTTAACTGACAGTGGTATAGCTTCCGACCTGAGAGGCAATGCTATTATCCGACATGGAGGTCAGTAGTGTTGTCACTGTCATCTGACCCCTGGCCTTTCATACTACAGCATCCTACCTCGTAATATGCATCTGATCCAAGACCTCACCACTTATTACCCTCATTTCTCTGGCATCCCTGATGTTCTCCTTTGTAAACACCGAAGAGAAGCAGACATTAAAAATCCCAGCCATTTCCCGTGGCTCTACACATAGGCGGCCCTGAAGGTCTTTCAGAGGACCTGGTCTCTCCCTCGTCACCCTTGTACTGGTAATGGAAATGAAGATCCTCTTGGTATTATCTTTAACCCTGCCTGCAAAATCCACCTCATACCCTCTTCTTGTCCCCCTGATTTCTCTCTTCATCCTGGCCTTCAACTTTATGTATTCGTCGAGTTATTCATTTGTACCCAGCTGCCTAAAAGCGATGAACGCTCCCTTCTTTTACCTGAGCCGAGATTTTGTATCTCTCTTCAGCCAGGGTTCCCTGACCTTGGTACATCTGCCCTCCACACTGTCAGGAACATGCCGCCTCTGGACCCATCATAGGACCCTTTTAAAATCCCCCCACTTGACAACTATCCACTTGCCTTTAAAAAGAGTTGCCCTGTCGACCCCAGCTAAATCCTGCCTAATACCCTCAAAGTCGCTGTTAATGAACTTGGCTTCTCTGACTCCTGCCTACCTGTTCAACGGTCTTTTAAAAAGCGTTATTGGTAAATTGGATCATTATTGTCATTTATACCGTAGTGCAGTGTCTTGAAAACCTGTCTTGCGTACCTTCCGTGCAGTTCAATTCATTACACAGTGCATTGAGGTGGAAAAGTGTGAAAGAATAACAGAATGTAGAGTAAATTATTACAGCTACAGAGAAAGTGCAGTGATTATTCACAACAATAGTTCCCCACAAGGATGCGTCCTCAGTCCCCTACTCCACCCCCTCTACACACATGATTGCGTGGTCAGATTCTGCTCGAAGTCCACCGAAATATTTACAGATGACTCCGGTGTAGGGGGCCGTACCTCAAACAAAGATTAACCGGAGTACAGGTAAGAAATAGAGAGCATAGCGACATGTTATCACGACAGCAATCTGTCCCTCCAAGCGTGCCCCATCCAAAGATTCCCCATCCAAGCGTGTCCCATTTTCAGCATTTAGCCAAATACCTTCTAAGCCGTTGAATTCTCTATAGTCCAACAGTATTTTAATGTTGTTATTGGTAAATCGGTTTATCCTTGTCACCTGTACCGAGGTACAGTGAAAAACCTGTCTTGCATACTGTCCGTACAACTCAATTCATTACACAGTTCATTGAAGTAGTACACGGTAAAACAATAATAGATTGAAGAATAAAATCTTACAGTAACAGAGAAAGTGCATTGCAGGCAGACAATAAGGGACAAGGATAAAAATTGATGAATATCATAAAGGACATGCCGAATTTCTTTATCCTCCTGAGGAAGTGGAGGCATTGGTGAGCTCTCCTGGCGGTGGCGTCAATTTGGTTGGAACAGAACAGGCAACTGGGGATATTCACTCCAAGGAACTTGAGGCTTTAAACCATCTCGATTCATCTTTGATGTAGAAAGGTGCGTGTACACCGCCCCCTTTCCTGAAGTCAATGACCCGCTCTTTCGTATCGATGGCGTTGAGGGTAGGTTGTTGTCATGAGTGCAGAAAGACAGTGAAGAGGATAGACAGTTGAAATGGCAAAATTGCAATCAGTGTGATGGGCTAAAGTGTGTTGACTTTAATTCGAGATGTATCAGGAATAAGGCTGATGAACTTAGAGCATGGGTAAAGTACATGGAACTATGAGGTGGTGGCTATCACAGAGACTTGGCTATCGCAAGGGCAGGAAGGACTGCTGGATATTCGGGGGTTTAGATGTATCAAAAGGGACAGGGCAGGAGGTAAAAGAGGGTGGGGGAGCGAGTTTTCTAATCAGGGACAATGTCACAGCTGCAGAAAGGGAGGAAGTCCAAGAGGAATTGTCGACTGGATCAGTGTGGGTGGCGTTCAGAAACAGGAAGCGAGCAATCACTCTATGAGGAGCATTCTGCAGACACCCCAAAAGCAGCAGAGCCGCTGAGGAGAAGATTTGGAGGCAGATTTTTGAGAGGTGCAAAAATAACAGGCTTGCTGTCATTGATAATTTCAACTTCCTGAATATTGATTGGCATCTCTTTACCGTAAAGTTAATAGATGGGACGGAGTTTATTATGTGTGTACAGGAAGGATTCCTCACACAGTATGTGGACAGGCCGACTAAAGGAGAGGGCACTCTGGACGTGGTACGAGACAACTTGCCTGATCAGATTTCATATCTCTCGGAGGGAGAGCATTTTGGAGAAAGTGACCATAATTAAATGACCTTTACTGAAGCCTTGGAGAGGGACTGAAGCAGACGATATGGGAAAATATTTAGTTAGGGTAGGGGGAATTATGATGCTATCAGGCAGGAACTTGGGTGTGTAAACTGGGGACAGATGTTCTTGGGGAAGTGCACAGCGGAAATGTGCAGGCTGTTAAAGGAATAATTGCATGTGGTTCTGGGTAGGCTTGTCCCATTGAGGCAAGGTAAGGATTGTAGAGTTAATGAACCGTGGTTGACACGAGACGTACAATGTCTTGCAAGGAGGAATGAAGAAGCTTAACTGAGGTTTAGAAAGCATGGATCAGACAGTGCTCTGGAGGGTTACAAGGTAGCCAGAACGAAGCATAAGAATGGACTTAGGAGAGCTAGAACGGAGCATGAGATGTCCTTGGCGGGCAGAATCAAGTAAATACCCAAATTGTTCTAAACGTATGTGAAGAATAAGAGGATGAATGGAGTGTGAGTCGTACCGATCAGGGATAAAAGATGAAAAATGTGCCTGGAGTCGGAGAGGTAGGGGATGTTTCAGTATTCACCACAGAGAGAGAGAGAGAGAGAGAGAGAGAGAGAGAGAGAGACAGAGAGAGACAGAGAGAGAGAGACCTTGACGTTTGTGAGGATGGCGTACGACAGGCTGATATGCCAGTGCATGTCGACTTGAGGAAAGAGGATGTGCTGGAACGTTTGAAAAACTTTAGGATCAATGAGTCACCGGATGGGATATATCCAAGGTTATTACTGGAAGCAAGGGAAGAGATTCCTGCGCCTTTGGAGATAATTTTTGCGTCCCCACTGACCACAGGTTCGTGCCGATTTATTGGAAGGTGGCATATATTGTTCCGTTGTTTAAGATAGGAAGTAGGGATATCCCTGGGAATTACAGGCCCGTGAGTCTTACTTCAGCGGTGGGCAAGTTACTGGGGAAGATTCTCAGAGACAGGATTTATAAGCATTCAGAGAAGCAAAAGCTGATTAGTGTCAGTCAGCATGGCATTGTGAGGGGTCGGCTGTGCCTCACGAGTTTGATTGAATTCTAGAGGATGAGACAAATTAAATTGATGAAAGTAGATTAGTGGATGTTGTGTACATGGATTTTAGTTAGGCGTTAGTTAAATTTCCTCATTGAAGGCTTATTCAGAATGTCATTAGGCATAGGATCCAAGGAAACTTGGCTGTGTTGATTCAGAATTGGCTCGCCCATAAAAGACAGAAAGTGGTGATAGATGGAGCATATTTTGCCTGCAGGTCGGTGACCAGTGCTGTTCTGCAGGGATCTGTTTTGTGACTCGCGCTTTTTTGTGATTTTCATAAATGGTTTGGATGAGGATGTGTATGGGTGGGTTAGTAAGCTTGCTGATGATACAAAGGTTGTTGGAATTGTGGATTGAGTAGAAGGATGCTGTCGATTACAACAGGGCATTGATAGAATTCAGAGCTGGGATGAGAAGTGGCAGATGGTGTTCAACCCGAATAAGTGTGAAGTGATGCACCTCGGGAGATCGAATTTGAAGGCGGAATACAGTATTTATGGCAGGACTCTTAGCAGTATGGAGGAACAGAGTGGTGACCAGGTCCTTAGATCTCAAGGTTGACGCGCAGGTCGATAGGTTTGTTTGGAATGCGTATGGTGTGTTGCCCTTCATTAGTCGGGGCACTGAGTTCAAGAGCCGCCAGGTACTGTTGCAGATTTATAGAACTCCGGTTGCACCACCCTTGGACTATTTAGACCAGTTCTGGTCGTCAAATTATAGGAAGGATGCGGAATCCCTGGAGAGGGTGCAGAGGAGATTTACCAAGACGCTTCCTGGATTGGAGAGCATGTCTCATGAGGATAGGATGTGAGCTGGGACCTTTTTCTCTGGAGCGTAGGAGAAAGAGAGTTGACATGATAGAGGTGTATAAGATGATAAGAGAGCATAGATCGAATGGACAGTCAGAGACTTTTTCCCAGGGCGAAAATGGCTAACACAGGGGAGCATAATTTAAAGGTGATTGGAGGAAGGTACAAGGGGGATGTCAGAGGTAAGTTTATTACACAGAAAGTGGTGGGTCCGTGGAACGCACTGCCCCCAGATGTTGTGGGTCAGGTACATTGGGGACCTTGAAGAGATTCTTATTTAGTCACAGGAATGATTGGGAAATGGAGGGAAATGGAAGGTTCAGATAGACCTTATGCAGCATAAAAGGTCGACATAACGTCGTGGGCCGAAGGGCTTGTACCATGATATACTGTGATGGAGGTTGGGGTGTTGTGAGCTGTGATGGAGGTGTGACGTGCTGTGGGCTGTGTTGGAGGTCTTGGGGTGTTAAGGGTGGTGTTGGATGTTGGGGTACTGTGGGCGTTTCTGGAGATGTTGGGGTGCTGTGGGAGGTGTTGGAGTGTTGTGGGCGGTGATTGAGGTGATGGGGTGTTGTGGGTGGTGCTGGAGGTTGTGCAGTTGTGGGGAGTTGTTGCGAAGTGTTGGGGTGTTGAGTGGTGTTGTAGGTTTTGCGGTGTTGTGGGCATATATGGAGGTGTTGGCCTGTTGTGGGAGGTGTTGGAGGTAGGGGTATTGTGGGTGCTGTTGGGGTGTTGTGGCGCGTTGGAGGTTGGGGTGTTGTGCGTGATTTGGGGGTTTTGTGGGGTGTTACTGTGCCGGGCTGGTTATCCTTGGATCCGACTGACCCCGCTCTCTCTCGCTCCCCTACCAACACACCGCCCGCAGGAGGACGGGCTGTTGCTCTCGTGTGTATACTCTGGTACACAGCACGATCCCACAACATCTGCCTGGTCAGGAGCTTCATGCAGGGAGAACCCGAGCAACTGATGCCCCTCAATGGGCTGTGTCCAGGGTAGGAGTCGTTGCGCGCCCCTCCCTCTGAAAACGTGTCTCCTCCCGCCCCCCCCCCCACGTACACCACCCCCAAATCTCCGTCTCCCCCTCACTCGTCACTCACCGGCCTCCGCTCTGAACTCTGTCCTGTGACCTTCAACTGCGGACAGTCCATGCTCTGGTGTCACCTGCTCCGACGGCAGGGTCTCAGTGGCGACCGAGGGTCCTTCGGCTCCCTCTCCCCATTGGCAAGAGAGTGGGGCGGGGGGGGAGTGATGGAGGTGGGGGTCAGCGGGGAGATCCTGATGTTGGGGAGGGAGGACTTGGTGCAGAGAGAATCTGGAATCGTCCCTTCCTGCCTCGGGTAGGGGATTCCGCCCGCTTCCTGCCCCCTCTGCGCTTGTCGGCGAGTTCGAGGATGGTCTCTCTCGCCTCTTTCTCTCCCTTTCTCTCGCATTCTATGCACGTTTTGAACAAAAAGGAAGTGGATTGTCACCATCCACTCTGACAGCCACCAACGAAGCTGAACCTCTGATCACAGTGGAGGATGTAAGATCAGTCTTCCGAAGAGTGAACACGAGGATAGCACCTGGCCCAGATGGTGTCCAGGGGCGCGTGCTCAGATCTTGTGATGATCAGCTGGCAGAAGTATTTGCGGACATATTCAACCTCTCCCTGCTTCAATATCAGGTTCCCTCCTGTTTTAAGAAGACCACTATAATCCCGGTTCCGAAGAAAACAAGGTAACATGCCTCAATGACTACCTACCAGTGGCTCTGACATCCACCATCATAAAGTGTTTTGAGAGGTTGGTCATGGCACGCATCAACTCCAGCCTACCAGACAACCTGGACCCATTGCAATTCAACAATCGCCGAAACAGTCCCTGGCCCTTCACTCAGCTCTGGAGCATCTGGACAGTAAAGACACTGACGTTAGACTATTGTTTATTGACTACAGCTCTGTCTTCAATACAATAATACCAAGCAAGCTTGTCACCAAACTCCGAGACTTCGGACTCAACATCTCCCTCTGTAACTGGATCCTTGACTTTCTAACAAACAGACCGCAATCAGTGAGGATAGGCAGTAATACCTCCGGCACGATTATTCACAACATTGGTGCACCTCAGGGCTGCGTCCTCAGCCCTCTGCTCTACTACCTATATACTCAGGACTGTGTGGCCAGATTCTGCTCTAACTCCATCTACAAGTTTGCAGATGATACCACCGTTGTAGGCCGTATCTCAAACAGTAATGTGTCGGAGAACAGGAAGGAGATAGACAGCTTAGTGGAATGGTGTCATGAAAACAACCTTTCCATCAATGTCAACAAAACTAAAGTAATTGACTTCAGGAAATGGGGTGGTGTACATCCAACTGTCGACATTAATGGTGCTGAGGTCTAGAGGGTTGACAGCTTCAGGGTCCTGGGAGTGAACATCACCAAAATCCTGTCCTGGACAAACCACGTGGATACCATGGCCAAGAAAGCTCACCAGCGCCGCTACTTCCTCAGGAGGCTAAAGAAATTTGGTTTGTCCCCTTTGACTCTCACCAACTTTTACCGATGCACCATAGAAAGCATCCTATCAGGATGGATCACGGCTTGGTACGGCAACTGCTCTGCCCAAGATCGCAAGAAACTGCAGAGAGTTGTGGACACAGCCCAGCGCATTACTGACACCAGTCTCCCCTCCTTGGACTCTGTCTTTACCTCTCGTTGTCTTGGTGTAGTAGCCAGCATAATCAAAGACCCCACCCACCCGGGACATTCTCTCTTCTCTCCTCTTCCATTGGGTAGAAGATACAGGAGCCTGAGGGCACGTACCACCAGACATACGGACAGCTTCTAACCCACTGTGATAAGGCTATTGAACAGTTCCATTATACAATGAGATGGACTATGACCTATGACATCATGACCACTTTCTCTGTAGCTGTGACACTTTATTCTGTACTGTTATTGTTTTTACCTGTACTATATCAATGCACTCTGTACTAACCCAATGTATCTGCACTGTGTAATGAATTGACATGTACAGACGGGATGCAAGACAGGTTTTTCACTGTACCTCGGTACAAGTGACAATAATAAACCAATACCAATACCCATACCCCCTTCCCCTTCTCTCCCCACTCTCCCGCTCTCCCTCTCCCACGCCCTCTCCCCTTTATATCCCCCTACCCTCTCTTGCTCTCCGCTCCCTCTATCCCCTCTTTCCCACTCTCGCCCCCTCTCTTTCCCCTCTATCTCCCCTCTAACCCCCTCCACCTCCCTCTCGACATCTCTCCGTATCCCCCTATCAATCCCTCTACCCCTCCCCCTCTGGCCACCCATTCCCCCACTCAACCTCTTCCCACCCTCTCAACACCTCTCTCTACCCACTCCTCTTGTCCACCCCTCTCTCCTCTCTCTCACCCGTATCTCCTCCCTCTCCCCCACTCACCCTCTCCCCTATCTCGATCCTCTCTCCTCTCCCTCCCCACACTTTCTACCTCTCTCTCCCTCTCACACCCACTCCCCCTCTCCACCACTTCCACCTGATCTCCACTCCCTTCCCCTCTCTCCACTCTCCCCTCCATCTCTCCCCTCTCTCCCCTCCGTCCCTCTCCCAACTCTCTCCTCCACTCCACCCTCTCTCCCCCTCCTTGCCTCTCTCTTCCCCTCTCTCCCCCCTCTCTCCCCTCTCTCCATCCTTCCCCCTCTCTCTCCAACTGTCCCCCTCCCTTCCTCTCTCATACTTCTCTCGCCATCACTCCCCCCACTTCCCCACACTCTCTCCGCCACTTTCTCCCCCTCCCCTCTCTCACACCCTCCCCTCGCTCTCCGATCCCCTCCTCGGATGCTGACTAGGTGGAGTTTCCACCTGCTCCGGATGACAGATTCGCTTCTCGCGGGACTCCGGTTTCCTGCTTCATCCCAGAGACGTTTCCGAGTGTTAACAGCCTGATGTAAATTCCAATAGTGCAGGGTGATGGCAAGAGAACCACCACAGAGGGGTGGGTATGCAGGGTGAAAGGGCAGTTGGGATCAGGCAGGGTGATGGTGCCGTGGGGACCTGGCAGATTTAAGTTGCAATGGTGACCGGACAGGGAGAATGTGCAGTGGGGAGCGGGCAGGGTGAAGGTGCAGTGGGGACCGGGCAGCGTTAACGTGTAGTGGGATTCGGGCAGGGTGAAGGTGCAGTGGGGAGCGGGCAGGGTGAAGGTGCAGTGGGGACCGGGCTGCGTTAAAGTGCAGTGGGAACCGGGCAGGGTGAATGTGCAGTGTGAACCGGACAGGGTGAACGTGCAGTGGGGAACGGGCAGGGTGAAGGTGCAGTGGGGAGCAGACAACGTGAAGGTGCAGTAGGGACAGAGCAGCGTGAAGGTGCAGTGGGTATCGGGCAGCCTGAAGTTTCAGTGGGACCGGGCAGGGTGAAGGTGCAGTGGGGACAGGATGGGGTGAAGGTTCAGTGTGCATTGGGCAGGGTAATGTGCACTTGGGACTTTGAAGGGTTAAACTGCAGTGTCGAGCAGGTATGGTGATGTTGGAGTGGAGACCGTGCAGAGTGAAGGTGCACTGGGGAGCGGGAAAGGAGAAGGTGTGGTGGGGACCCGGCAGGGTGGTGCAGTGCGACCAGTCAAGGTGAAGTTGCATTGTGGAGTAGGAAGTGTGAATCAGCCATGGGGACCAGGCAAGATGTTGCATTTGGACTTGGAAGAATGAAGGTGCAGTGGGCACAGAGCAGGTTGAATGTGCAGTGGGGACTGAGCAGTCTGAGGTAAGCATGGGGACTGGGATAGGTGAAGGTGCAGTCGGGACTGGGCAGGGTGGTGATGAAGAGACTGGGCGGGGTGAATGTAGAGTGGGGACAGAATGGGGTGAAGTTTCAGTGTGCACCGGGCAGGGTGATGGTGCTCCCGGGACTTGGAAGCGTGAAGGTGCAGTGGGGATCGGGCAGGGTCAAAGTGCAGTGGGGACGGGGAAAAGTGATGTTGCAGTGGAGACCGGGCAGCATGAATGTGCAGTGGGACCGAGCAGGGTGAAGGTGCAGTGGGGACCGGGCAGGGTGAAGGTGCAGGTGGGACCGGGCAGGGTGAAGGAGCAGGTGGGACCGGGCAGCCTGAAGGTGCAGTGGGGATGGGGCAGGTTGAATGTGCAGTGGGGACAGGAAGGGGTGGTTCAGTGTGCATGGGGCAGGACGATGGTGCACTGGGGACTTGGAAAATTGAAGGTGCAGTGGGGAGCAGGTATGGTGATGTTGCAATGGATACCGGGTAGGCTGGTGCACTCGGGAGCAGGCAGCGTGAAGGTGCGGTTGGGACCGGGAAAAGTGAAGGTGCGGTGGGGACCGGACAGGTAGATATTGCATTTGGACTTGGAAGGATGAAGATGAAGTGGGGACCGGACAGGGTGAGGATGCCATGGGGACTGGGATAGGTGTAGGTGCAGTGGGGACTGGGCAGGTTGAAGATGCTGTGTGAATTTTAAGGGAGAATGTGCAGTGGCAACAGGAAAGGGTGAAGTTTCAGTGTGCACCGGCAGGGTGATGGTGCACTGGGGTCTTGGAAGGGTGAAGGTGCAGTGGGGAGCGGGTATGGTGTTGGTGAAGTGGAGACGGGGCAGGGTGAAGATGCAGTGGGGAGCGGGAAGGGTGAATGTGAAATAGGGACCGGAGAGGGTGAAGGTGCTGTGGAGACGGAGCTGGTTGAAGGTGAATAGAGGACAGGGCAAGAGGAAGGTGTAGTGGGGACCGTGCAGCGTGAAGGTGCAGTGGGGACAGGAAGAGGTGAAGGTTCTGTGTGCACTGGGCAGGGTGATAGTACACTGGGGACTTGGAAGGGTGAAGTTGCAGTGTGGACCAGGTATGGTGATGTTGGAGTGGAGACAGTGCAGAGTGAAGGTGCACTGACGAGCGGGCAGGGTGAAGGTGTGGTGGGGACCGGGCAGGGTGAAGATGCGGTGGGGTCCGGTCAGGGTGAAAGTGAAGTGGGACCGGTCAGGGTGGTGCAGGGTGACCAGGCAGAGTGAAGCTTGAGTGGGAAGGGTGAATTAGCCATGGGGACCGAGCAGATAGATGTTACAGTTGGACTTGCAAGAGTGAAGTCCGGTCAGCGTGAAGGTGCAGTGGGCACTGGGCAGGTTGAAGGTGTAGTGTGAACTTGACAGGCTGAAGGTGCAGTGGGAACCGGGCAGGGTGGTGAAGAAAGGACCGGGCAGGGTGAAAGTGCAGTGGGGACAGGAAGGGGTAAAAGTTCATTCTGGAGCAGGTATGGTGATGTTGTAGTGGAGAACGGGCAGATTGAAGGTGTACTGGGGAGCGGGCAGGGTGAAGGTGCGCTGGGGACCGGGCAGGGCGAAGCTGCAGTGTGGAGCGGGAAGGGTGAATTAGCCATGGGGACCGGGCAGGGAGATGTTGCAGTTGGACTTGAAAGGGTGGAGGTAGAGTGGGGTCTGGGCAAGGTGAGGGTGCAGTAGGGACCGGGATAGGTGAAGGTGCGGTGTTGACCAGGCAGGGTGAAGCTGCGGTGGGGACCGGTCAGGGTAGTGAAGAAGGGACAGAAAGGGATAAAGGTGCAGTGGGGAGCAGGCAGCGCGAAGGTGCGGTTGGGACCGGACAAGGTGAATGTGCTGTGGGGACCGGGTAGGGTGTTGAAAAACGGACCGGGCTGGGTGACTGTGCAGTGCGGACCGGAAGGGGTGAATTTTAAATGTGCACCAGACAGGGTGAAGGTGCAGTGGGGACCGGGCAGGGTGAAGGTGCGGTGGGGACCGGTCAGGGTGTTGAAGAAGGGACAGGAAGGGGTGAAGGTGCAGTGGGGTGCAGACAGCGTGAAGGTGCATTAGGGACAGGGCAGAGCCCCGCGGCAACTGCCCGGGTTCTACCGGAATCTGATGCGGGTGTGGGGCGCGGTGTCGCGCGGCGAGCGCGCGGCCGCTCCCCCTCCGGTCGCGGCGGGCGCCGGGGTTGTCCCAGCCGAGCCGGCGCCGTCCCCGCCGGTGTTGCTGGTCGGGCCCAGGTCCCAGCGTCTCTCGCGGGAGGCGGCGTGGCACAATCTGAGCCGCCTGGCGGACACGCCGACGGTGCCGTTCCGCGAGGCGCCGAGGCGGTTCTTGTACGGGCCGCTCCTGCACACCTTTCACTTCCTCGCCCTGGTCTGCCGGCCGGACACGCCGTGGCGGTCCGTCTTGCCGGCGGGCGGCGAGGGCGGTCCCCGGTGGGGGTCTCTCTACGCGGGAGTCCTCCCGCTGTACATCGGGGACCTGGGGTGGAGGGTGTTGCACCGGGCCGTGCCGTGCAACCGATTCTTGAGCCGGTTCACCGACACCCCGGCCGCCTGTCACTTCTGCGACCGGGAGGAGACGGTGTACCACGCGTACGCGGAGTGCAAGAGGTTACAGCCCCTCTTCGAGTATCTGCGGGGGCTGCTGCTGAAGTTTTGGTTGCACTTCAGCCCGGCACTGTTGGTCTACGGGCACCCAGTGCGGCGCGGGGAGGGGGGCGCAGCGGATCTCCCGGTGGGTCTCCTGCTGTGCGTGGCCTAGCTGGCCATCCACGGGACGCGTCGGCGGGCGGCCGAGGATCCCGGCAGGTCGGCCTGCCTGCCCGTCTTCCGCGCTTACGTGCGCGCGCGGTTGCGTCTAGAGAGGGAGCACGCGGTTTCCGCGGGCACCCTGGCCGTTCCGCGCTCGGTGGACCCCTCAGGGGATCGCCTGTGTCGTGGACGATACGGACGTGATTCTTATTTGAAGTGTCGCGTTGACGGGTGTAGAATCACGTGTGTGTTTCGGTAGTATTAGTTTGCATTCTCTGCCGTAGTATGTCGTTGCGTAGTTTCTTCTTTTCTGTATTAGATGTAGTGTATTGACACTGGTTGTCTTTTGTAGTGCTTTTAGTGAATAAACGTTTATTATTTTAAAAAAAAGGGACAGAGCAGCGTGAGGGTGCAGTGGGGACCGGGCAGCCTGAAGGTGCAGTGGGTACCGGGCAGCCTGTAGGTGCAGAGGGGACAGGAAGGGGTGAAGGTTCAGTGTGCACTGGGCAGGGTGATGGTGCACTGGGGACTTGGAAGGGTGAAGTTGCAGTGTGGAACAGGTATGGTGATGTTGGAGTGGAGACCGTGCAGAGTGAATGTGCACTGGAGAGCGGGCAGGGTGAAGGTGTGGTGGGGACCCGGCAGGGTGGTGCAGTGCGACCAGGCAAGGTGAAGCTGCATTGTGGAGCAGGAAGTGTGAATTAGCCATGGGGACCAGGCAAGATGTTGCATTTGGACTTGGAAGGATGAAGGTGCAGTGGGGACCGAGCAGGTTGAATGTGCAGTGGGGACTGGGCAGTCTGAAGATAGCATGGGGACTGGGATAGGTGAAGGTGCAGTAGGGACTGGGCTGGGTGGTGATGAAGAGACTGGACAGGGTGAAGTTACAGCGGGGATCGGGCAGGGCCAAGGTGCAGTGGGGACGGGGAAGGGTGATGTTGCAGTGGAGACAGGGTAGCATGATTGTGCAGTGTGACCTGGCAGGGTGAAGGTGGAGTGGGGACCGGGCAGAGTGAAGGTGCAGTGTGAACTTGGCAGGGAGAATGTGCAGTGGGGACAGGAAGGGGTGAAGTTTCAGTGTGCACCGGCAGGGTGATGGTGCACTGGTGTCTTGAATGGGTGATGGTGCAGTGGGGAGTGAGTATGGTGATGTTGAAGCGGAGACTGGGCAGGGTGAATGTGCATTGTGGAGCGGGCATGGTGAAGGTGCAGTGGGGAGTAGGCAGGGTGAACGTGTAGTGGGACAGGGCAGGGTGAAGGTGCAGTGGGACCGGGCAGGGTGAAGATTCAGTGGGGAGCCGGAAGGGTGAATGTGAAATAGGGCCCGGAGAGGGTGAAGGTGCTGTGGACACGGAGCTGGTTGAAGGTGCATTGGGGACAGGGCAAGATGAAGGTGCAGTGGGGACTGGGCAGCGTGAAGCTGCAGTGGGGACCGGGCAGCGTGACAGTGAAGTCGGATGGGGCAGGGTGAAAGTGCAGTGGGGACAGGAAGATGTGAAGTTTCAGTGTGGAGCAGGTATGGTGATGTGGGAGTGGAGACTGGGCAGATTGAAGGTTCACTGGGAAGCGGGCAGGGTGAAGCGGTGGGGACTGGGCAGGGTGAAGTGCGGTGGGACCGGGCAGGTTGAAGTGCGGTGGGACCGGGCAGGGTGAAGCTGCAGTGTGGAGCGGGAAGTGTGAATTAACCATGGGGACCGGGCAGGGAGATGTTGCAGTTGGACTTGGAAGGGTGGAGGGGAAGTGGGGACCAGGCAGGGTGATGGTGCAGTGGGGACTGGGCAGGGTGGTGAAGGAGGGACCGGGCAGGGAGAATGTGCAGTGGGGAGCGGAAAGGGTGAATATGCAATAGGCACCTGAGAGTGTGAAGGTGCTGTGGAGACTGGGCTGGTTGAAGGTATATTGAGGACAGGGCAAGGTGAACGTGCAGTGGGGACCGGGCAGAGTGAAGGTGCAGTGGGGACCGGGCAGGGTGAATGTCCATGGAACAAGGCAGTGAGAATATTCAGTGAAGTATTAGCAGAGTGAAGCTGAACAGTGGATGGAGCAGGGAGACAGCGCTGTGTGGTCTGCACATGCTGACGGTGCATTTGGATGCGGGCAGGTTGAACGTCCAGTGCAAGCCTACAGTGTGAAGCAGCAGTAGTTCTGGGCAATGTGGTGATGCAGGTGGGACTGACGGTGAGTGTGAATGACATTTTCCGCCCTCCTCTCTTATCTCTCTGCAAATTCCTCCCCTGAGTTTGCACCATCTGCCAAGGTAAAATGGCATATTACTCCTGTATCTCGGCCAACAATTGTTACCAGCAACTCAATGAAGTGTTTCCTTGCATCCTGTTCCAACGAAAACGTCTGTTCTCTCCAGTCATTCGTCATCACTCCCACTTCCATGCAGAAAAACAGGCGGGTACACCTCCTCTGCGCTCCCCTCCAGTGAAGTCGTATCATTGCTGTAATGTGGAGACCACAACACTCCGTGATGCTCAAACTGTGACCAAACTGGTGTGCTAACCACTTGTATCTCCACTCTGCTGTGAGAAAGAGAACTGCCCGTATACATTTACACAGCTGACTGACCTTCCCCCTCCTTTGTAAACCTGTGGACACAGAATTCACAATAGTTCTGATCAACAGACCGCAACTGGTGAGGATAGATAGCAGGACCTCGTGCACGATTACTCTCAACACTGGTTCCCCACAAGGCTGCGTCCCCAGCCCTTTACTCTACTCCCTATAAACTCATGACCGCGTGGCCAGATTCTGCTCTAACTCCATCTGCAAGTTTGCCGATGATACCACCATCGTCGGCCGTATCTCAAATAACGATGAGTCGGAGTACAGGAAGGAGAACTCAGTGTCATGGTGCCATGGCAACAAACTTTCCCTCAAAATTCAGCAAAACAAAGGAGCTGATCAGTGACATCAGGAAAGGGGGCAGTGTACAGGCACCTGTCTATATCAATAGTGCTGAGGATGAGAGGCTTGAAAGCTTCAAGGTCCCAGCAGCGACCATCACCAATAACCTGTTCTGGTCCAACCACGTGGACGCCATGGCCAAGAAAGCTCACCAGCGCCTCTAATTCCTCAGGAGGCTAAAGAAATTTGGCATGTCCCCTTTGACACTCACCAACTTTTATCGATGCACAAAAGAAAGCATCCTATCTGGCTTGGTATGGCAACTGCTCTACCCAGGACTGCAAGAAACTGCAGAGAGTTGTGGACACAGCCCAGTGTGTCACAGAAACCAGCCTCCCCTCCATGGATTCTGTCTGTCCTTATAATTGTCTTGGTGAAGCAGCCAGCAGAATCAAAGACCCCACACAGCTGCGTCATTCTCTCTTCTCTGCTCTCACATCCCGTAGAAGATACAGGAGCCTGAGGTCACATACCACCAGGCTCAAGGACAGCTTGAACCCCACTGCGATAATACTTTTGGATGGTTCCCTTATACGATGAGATGGACTCTTGTCCTCACAATCTACCTTGTTGTGACCTTGCACCTTATTGTCTACCTGCAATGCACTTCCCTGTAGCTGTGGCACTTTACTCTGTGCTCTGCTATTGCTGTTACCTGTACTAACTCACTACACACTGTCCTAACTCAATATATCTGCACCGTGTAATGAATTGATCTGTACAAACAGGATGAAATACAAGTTTTTCACTGTAACTCGATACAAGTGAAAATAATAAACCAATACCTCTCCAGTTTAGAGAATGATTTACGTTTAAGTAGAACACAGCGATGGACTCAGACTTTCGGCTCACATACTCGTCACTTAATCCCGGATTCTGCAATTCATCCACACACATTATGTAACTTCCAGCAGTGAAGCAGCCACCAACTTACATTCCTTTGAGTGGGTTGTGGAAATGCTGCACACATAGAAATGCAGGTCAGACTGTACAATGTTATCCCAGACTTTGATACAGCAATTTCCCAGCTGCATCAAAGACACGTCGCAATTTACACAGATTGTTAACTCCCTCATAGTGAACCCTTTGTCCACCCTCTTTACCATCGACATTGGAAGCTCGTACACAACCATTGAAACAGACAGGTGCTTGCAGGCTGTCAAAAATGTCCAAGGAATAAACACTGACACCGACAGACCAGATGAAGATTTGGTCAAACAAACTTACTGGGTCCTGACAAAGAATGACTTTGAATTCAATGACGAATGCTACTTACAAGTCAAAGGGACAACAACGGGAAGACTTATGCCCCAGTTCATGTCAACATATCTCTCGCAATCTGGGAAGAGATGGGTCTTCCAGAAGTGACCCAGGTGACCAATGTGTCATTACAGTTACCTCGATGACATTTGGAGAGTTCGGACACATTCAAAAATGGATTCACTTAGGCATTCAAATCTTTGAGAACCAGCACCCAAAGTCAAAGCCATAACAAGCAAAGAGAAAGTTGACTTTCTGGACACCACCATTTTTAAATTGGCATCAGAAAATGAGGGCCACAAATTCACCATCAAACAATTTTTGAAAACAACAGAAACACACACCCTGTTGCACACTGCAAGCCACCATCCAGAACACGCATTATGAGGCAAAGGAAATCACAACAGACTCACTTTCATCACATTTACATCAAGTGGGAAGACCTCAACAAATCAGCTTCACCACATCATTCGGACTTCACAACATCACTGTGGACTTAACAACTTGAGCAACACATCACTCAGACAAAGGAGCTCAACTCTCCGTTCAACGGCAATGTCATCGCACCCAGTTCCACACATCCCCTGTGTCCCACCCATTGCCCCCCACTTCCTCTGTCACCCACACTAACCTGCTTTCTCCCCTTTCTCTGTCCTGACCAAGCGAATTTGACCTGAATCCTTCACTGTTCCTCATTCCACAGTTGCCTCCTGACCTGCTGAGCTTTGCCAGCAGTTCAGGGTTTTATTACAGACCAGCGGGTATTTCCCGGGATGTGGAAATATTCCGCGCCGCCTGTGAATAAAGAAAGTGGATGGAAGTGAAACTCGAGCGTGTCTCGGGCAACCGAGCAACAGCGCCGGTCTCACACCCGGGCGGGAGCATTAACGGCTGATCTGCAGTCCCTGAAGGATAAAGGAAGTCAGTGAGAGCAGGTTAGTGTCCTTCAGTGCTCGAACAGCCAGGAGACTCAGGGACACCCATCCTGGGTTATTTCATGGTGTATTTCACAGACTGGGACCATCAGCGTTTTCCCCCTCTCTGCCCACACAACCAAAATATACACTGTAAACTCACACCGTCACTGCTGACCCGACACAGGCGGCTGGTTTTCACATCACACTGCAACACCTTCAGCAGTCAAAGTACAACACGGCAACTCTGCCTGATATCACAGTTTGAATGAAGACACCGGGTTAAATTAAAAGCAACAGTAGGATTGAGCAGAACTCACCCACAGAATTATACAGCAGTGTAACTGGCCATTAATGTGGCCCAGATCCATCACCAGCACCTACATAGTTAACAGGGATGCACAGGGTGAGTATCTGCGTGGAACTACGCACCGGGAACACCGACAGCTGCCAGAACTGGATAGTAAATGGCCAGAACTTGTCCAAGTACCCCGGCTCCATGTTCGTGGATAAGTGGTGATTCCCCTGTTGATGTAACATGCCAGGCCCGTTGCCAAACCAGTACTGATATGTTCACGGCAGCTCTTGTTATGGAGCAAGGAACTCTCCAGATGCACCAGTCTCCTGATCATTGACGTTAGTTGCATTCACTGAACAACCAGGTTACATCAGCTGCTCCCAGAATAGTGATACTGTGGGAATTCCATACTTAAAGTGAAATACCAAAGATCAGAATGTAATCTTTGGAAGAGAGCACCGGGTAAAGTGTACAGGGGCTGTGCCACCGTAGGGAAGGGGTCACTTAGGATCCCGGGGTTTCACTATTTGGGGCTGATAGTGTTTCTGACTGTGTCCTGCTCTGGCCACACCGGGCTCTGAGGTCTGTCGTGACTGAGACTGAATGAACCCATTCTAGTGCTGCAACTGTGGGAATGTGTAACCAGGGGACGGAGGTAGGAACAAAGTTGAAGGTAAACTGGTGAATCCCACATCACATGATCATCTCACAGCGAGGGAAGGACGGCTGCCTCCCTTACCTGGCCTTGGTCTCTGTGCGACTGCAATCCCACCAATGTGGTTGTCCCTGCAGTGCCCGTACCAGGCCGTTGGTTGTACCAAGACCCAAGGGGGGAAGAAGGCCACGATACACAGGACTGTTGGGAATGTTGGACACAGGGTTGTCTGAGGGCAATGGGTGTGGGTGAGTATCTGGGGGGAGGTCTGTGTGGACGGCTCCTGGTCTCACCTGTGTGAAAGGTGTTTTACCTGGTCCACTGAGCCCTGGGTATCAGTGACGAGGACCAGAGAGTGACAGGACTGTGTGTGCCGCTGACCTGTACTGCTCTGAGCCCTGAATGAACCCGAGCTGTCCCATCAGATTTATAAATTCATCCATTCATAAACGTGTACAGGATGGAAACAAGCCCTTCAGCACAACTTGACCGTGCTGACCAAGGTGGCCATGTGCACCAGTTCCATTTCCCTGCGTTTGGTCCACATTCCCTGAAAACCTTCAACTCTCCGTCCCTGTCCATGTGTTTGCTTTAACAGTGTCATCGTATCTGCCTCTACAACCTCTTCTGGCAGCTCTGTTCATTTACCCATTGACCCACCACTCTCTGTGTGGAACCCTCACCCCTCAGACTCCCTGTGAATATTTCCCCTTTTCCCTTCACTCTGTGCCCTCTACGTTTAGACTGCCCCACTCTGGGAAGAAGAGAGTGGCTGTGTCCCTCATAATTTTACAAACCTCTGTAAGGTCAACCTCAGCCGCTTTCACACCAGGGTAAACAGTCCCAGCCGATCCTATCCCTCAAACCCTCCAATCAGAGTAACATCCCTGTGAAACCTTTCTGCACACTCCCCATTTTAATGACATCCTTCTTGTAGCATCGGACTGGAACGTCACATAATACCTCACACCAACGCCTTGCAGAACTGGAACATGAGGTCCCACCTCCGGCACTGACTGCCTCTGTCCATGAAGGCAAGCATGCCATGTGCCATCTTCAACATCATGTCTACTTGTGTTGCCACCTGCAGGGAACTATGTCCCTGTACCTTTCGGTCTCTCTGTTCAACAACACCAGCCGAGGCACTGCCATTCACCATGGATGTCCCGGAATGCCTTAAATACCCAAAGAATGCATAACTTTGTATGTGTCTGAGTTAAATTCCACCTGCCATTCCTTTGCCGACTTTACCAGTTGATCAGTATCCTGTTGTAACTTCAGACAACATTCCTCACTGTCCACGACACCACCAATTGTGGAGTCATCTGTGAACTTATTGATCACACCCCCAACATTCTGCTCCAAACACGAATATAGATGACAAACAACAGGGGAGCTGCACCCATCCCTGCCACACATCTCTGGCCACAGGCCTCCAATCTGAAACACAACCCTCCGCTCCCACCCCTGCCTCCTTCCACCAAGTCAGTGTTGTATCCATTCAGTAGTTCACCCTCTGTCCCATGTGATCTCACCTTCCAGATCAGCCTACCAGATAGGGACTTGAAAAAAGCCATGTGAGCAACTTTTACCACCCTGTTCTCATCAATAGTCTTCGGCACCTCTTCAAAACTCTCAGTCAAATTTGTGAGACTTCATTTCCCATTGACAAAGCAATGCTGACTGTCCCTGACCAGTCCCTGCCTTTCCAAATGCTGGTAGATCCTGTCCATCAGAATCCCCTCCAGTAACATTCCCACCACTGATGTGAGGATCACCGCCCTGTAGTTCTATGGCTTGTACTTGCAGCCTTCTTCAATAAAGCACAACATTATCCACTCTCCAGTCTTCCAGTACCTCACTGATGGTTAAGGAGGATATAAAAATCTCTGCCAGAGCCCCAGGAATGTCCTCACGTACTTCCCACAGCAAGGAAACATAGAAAACCTTCAGCACAATTGTGGCCCTTCAGCCCACAAAGCTGCGCCAAACATACCCCTACCTTAGAAATTACTAGGCGTACCCATAGCCCGCTATTTTTTCAGCTCCATGTAGCTATCCAATAGTCTCTTAAAAGACCCTGTCACATCTACTTCCACCACCATTTCCGGCAACACATTCCACACATTCACCACTCATTGAGTAAAAAACTTACCCCTGACATCTCCTCTATATCTATTCCTCAGCACCTTAAACCTATGTCCTCTTGTGGCCACCATTTCAGCCCTGGGGAAAAGCCTCTGACTATCTCCCCTATCAATACCTCTCATCATCTTATATACCTCTATCAGGTCCCCCCTCATCCTCCGTCACTCCAAGGAGAAAAGGCGGAGTTCCTTCAACCTGTTTTCATAAGACATGCTCCGCATTCCAGGCAGAATCCTTGTAAATCTCCTCTGCACCCATTCTATGGCTTCCACATCCTTCCTGTAGTGAGGTGACCAGAACTGAGCACGGTATTCCAAGTGGGATCTGACCAGGGACCTATATAGCTGCAACATTACCTCCCGACTCCTAAGTTCAATTCCCCTATCGATGAGGGACGATACATTAGCCTTCTTCACCACAGAGTCAACCTGTGCAGCTGCTTTGAGCGTTCTATGGCCTTGGACCCCAAGATCCTCTCATGCTCCACACTGCCAAGTGTCCTACCATTAATACTATACTCTGCCATCATACTTGATACAGAATCGGATACAGAAACCGGGGATTTATCCAGATCACCTCCACTTGCACTTTCATTTCGTCGGTGTGTTTCAGGATATCACTGTCCTCTTCACTCTGCTCAACAACTCCCATGTTTTGTTTCTCTGTAGTAAATAAAGATGACCAGTGTACACTTAAAAGGTCACCCATGTGCTATGGCTCCACAGCTAGACAATAACACTGATCCTTGAGGGGACCTATTCGCTTCCTCACTGACCATTTAATGTATTTACAGAATCCTTCAGGATTCCCGTTTACCTGATCAGCCTGGGATATATCATGTCCTTTCTTTGTTTTTATAACTTCCCTCTTAAGCACATGCCTGCATTTCTTATATTCCTTAAGGGATTCACTTCATCTGAGCTGCCAAAACCTGACATGTGCCTCATTATCTTTGCTGACCAGATCCTCAATATCCATCATGAATCTAATTCAGTTCCCTCACCCTGTCCGCCTTGCTGTTCACTCTGACAGGGAGACTTTGTCCCTGAAGTCTTCCGATCCCACATCTAAAGACCCCCACTTGTTACAAATCCTTCTACCTGTTAACAGACTCTCCCAATCAACCTTGGAAGTTCCTGTTTAATGATATCAAAGCTTTATCTCCCCAATTTCGGATTTTAATCCATTAACCAGCCCTATCCTTTTCCCGTAACTATTTAAAAGTAATGAAATTATGGTCCTGGTGCCACAGTGCTCCCCCACTGAAACATCAGTCACTGCCCAGCCTCATGTCCCAGGAGGAGTGTGAGTGATGCTCCCTCTCTGGGAGGAATATCTTCACATTGCTTGAAAAATGTTTCCTGGACCCACTCAACATATGTTGCCCCATCTAATCCCTTCACACTGTCGCCGTCCCAGTCAGTATCAGGGAAGTTAAAGTCACCTGCTTCCACCTGTTTATTTCCCTCCACAGATGCTGCCTGACCTGCTGAGTTCCTCCAGCACGTTTTGTGTTTTACTGTCACAGCCTATTATTCCAATAGCTACCTGCGATCTCCCTGCACATCCTTCCTCTAGATCCTGCTGGCTATTGGCAGAAGGAGGGCTGGATGTGGGCAGGGAATGGATATCTTATCATACCATCAAAGAGAGCACACCTTTCTGATTTCGAAGTTAAACCTATTTTGCTTGGCTGGATGTTCTGAATTATCCTCTGCAAGCACTGCTGTGATGTTCACCCAATCAAAGCTGCAACTTGTCTCCACCTATCTCGTGCCCCAAGCATCTGTACCCCGGCACATTGAGCTGCCTGCGCCGCCACGTAACAGCTAGAACACCGCAATCCTATGAGCCACCCCATGCCTTGGGTTTACCTGCCTGACCTGTCAGGTGTCTCACATTAAAATAAACACAGTTTAACCCATCAGACCCTCCTCACTCCCTGCCTTGCCCCTGCCTGTCCCGTCTCTTCGTCTTGCTCATTGCAACCTCCAGATTTGCTTCGTCCTTCTCATCTGCTACATTCATACTTTGTATCCCATCCCCGGACAAGACCAGTTTAAACACTGATGTGCAGCACCAGCAAATCCCCCCCATCATATTATTGGTCCCCTCCAGTTCAGGTGCAGCCAGTCCCTCTGTACAGGTCACCTCTAACCCAGGACAGATCCCAATGGTCCAAGAAGCTGACCCATTCCCTCCGGTACCAGCTCCTCAGCTACACATTCACCTGCCCTGTCCTCCTGTTCCTCCCCTCATTAGCAGGTGGCACCGGCAGTGATCCAGAGATTACAACCCTTCAGCTCCTGCTTCTGAACCTTCTTCCTAACTCTCCATATTCACTCTGCAGGACCCCTTTCCCTTTTCCTCCCTCTGTCATTGGTACCAATGTGTCCAACGACCTCTGGCTGCTCACCCTCCCCCTTGAGAATGTTCTGCAACCGCTCAGAGACATCCTTGACCCTGGCACCCGGGGGACAACTCACCATCCTAGAATCTCATTCACGGTCACAGAATCTCCTGTCTGTCCCCCTCACTGTGGGGTCTCCTATCACTACAGCTCCCCTTGTTTCCACCCTCCCCTGTTGTACATCAGATCCACAGACCGGGCTGCTGCTGCTCTCCTATGAAAGGCCGTCCCCCCAACAGGTTGACACTCCGGTTCCCACTGTAAGAGGAATGGGTCAGGGGTCACATTCCTGGAAGCCCTCAGTATTGTCCAGGTATTGGGAAGATTTGGAGATTGTGGCCCAAGGTGGCCCAGTGCTGTCTCCACTCATGGCTGCCCTCCACAGTGATGGGACATGGGTTTCATTTCCATATTGAACAACACTTGGGGGAAGCGCTGGGCGGAGCACGGACACCAGGTGCACTGCGGGGGATGGATTTCACCCTTCCTGCAGAGAGCCGGCACTTCCACCAGTGACCGAGCCGATCCAGTACTGAAGGGTGTATCTGTCAGTCCCTGCTCTGGAGCTGATGGGACAACCAACACGGGGGTTGGGGGTGGGGTCACTGACAGGTCTTGCTCCTTCCCTGAACAATGCACCTGTCACAGCTGCAGGTGTCCATGGTGACACTGGTGTGGTGGCAGCATCCGAGACCTCGGTACCACCCAACACTGGGACCACGGTCCGTCCCGTAACTGAGAACCGGATACATCAGATGAATCAGTGACAGACCAGCAGCTCGGAACTGGACCTCTGTAATGCTCCGTGTGTGGAAACAACAGCATCTGATCCCACCACAATCGGCACTCATTGTACTGGAAGCAGAGACCAGTAAACCCAGGGAATATAGGGCGGGAGACAGGTCAGTCTAACCCTCTACAATGTACTGCAGGTGCATCGACCAGTTAAAGCCCAACCTTGTCCCGTCAGAAGACAGAGCAGTGCTGAACAAGCACAGGACCAAATGGACAATGATCAGTCCATCCCCAGCACTGTAGTGTGAGCAGACACAACAGGACATCACCAGCAGGGCACGGAAAGCATCACTCTGGTACAAAACACAGTACAGAGACAGAGCAGTATAACTGCGCACATGGTGCTGTCAGAAGACAGGAAAATGCAACAGCCAAAGCTGTCCGGTAAGCACAGACAAAAAAAAAGAGATTGTGAGTTCAGCATGGGACTGCAAGGTTAAATACCAGTAAACCCCCAGCACTGTACTCTAAGGGGACAGACAAGTACAAACTCAACAGTCTACTGTAAGGACACAACCAGTACACTTACAACACCACATTGCAAGGGGAAAGTGCAGCAGGACCCAACACTGCACTGTAAGGGGACAGACTAGTACACCCCCAACACTACTGTAAGGGGACAGACCAATACACCCACAAGACTGTACTGTAAGGAGACAGACCAGTACACCCCCAACACTGTATAAGGGGATGGACCAGTACACCCCCAACACTGTATTGTAAGGGTACAGGCCAGTACACCCCCAACACTGTTCTTCAAGGGGATAGACCAGAAATTTGCCATCTCTGTACTGTAAGGGGCAGACCAGTAAACCCCAACACTGTTTTGCAAAGGGACATACCAGGACACTCCCAACAATGCACTGTAAGGGGACAGAGCAGTACACTCCCTATACTGGACCACAAGGGGACAGAGCAGTACACACCCAACACGGCACTGTAAAGTGACAGACCAGTACACCCACATTGCTGAGCTGTAAGGGGACAGTCCTGCATGCACGCAACACTGTACTGCAAGGGAACAAACCAGTACATCCCCATCTCTATACTGAAAAGAGCAGAACCGTACACAGCTAACAGTCTACCGTAACGGGACAGACCAGTACAGTCCCAACACTGTACTGTAAGTTGACAGTCTACTGCGTTCCCAAAACTGCACTGTAAGGTGACAGACCAGTACACCCCCATTGCTGTGCTGTAAGGGGACAGTCCTGCATGCACCCAACACTGTACTGCAAGTGGACAGACCAGTACACCCCCATCTCTATACTGAAAAGAGCAGAACCGTGCACAGCTAACAGTCTACCGTAACGGGACAGACCAGTACGGTCCCAACACTGTACTGTCAGGGGACAGACCAGTATATCCCCAACACTGTATTGTTACAGACTCGGTGAATGTCCCTTTAAGATAGAGTGAGTAGTGTGTGTGTGTGTGTGTGCGCGCGTGTGTGTGTGTGTGGCATGATTACGTCAACAGAAGATAAATGACGTAATGACGATGTTGAAGAGGGCAGTCGAAGGTAGTCAAAGAGAGAGACAGAGAGAAAAGGGAGAGAGACACCAGCCTGCTAGTTTCTCTATCGATGGATGATAAACAATAACTGTGCCTGTCACTGCAATCCACGTACGGAAATTGGAAGTAATCCGGTGGAGTTCACTTTGTTGCTGACCTGTAGAAGGAAACAGGTATTTGTGTGGACGACCACGAGTCGGATGTTTTTCGGGGTGAGGAAGTAATTACCGAGTAAACACTGAAGTGTCGTTTAGGTTCCATCGTGGAACATTTGGATTTAGTAATTACTCTCTCTATGTTCTCTACATCTACGTCTTATCTTCAGACAACGGTGGTTGTTGAAGAAGCCTTTGCTCATGTTTCACCTTATGGCTTGCTGAACTGAACTTTAAGAACCATTCCTGGATTTGGAGTTTGGGACTTTGCCACACACACACGGAGAGTTTAGTTTTGGGTTAATGTTCAAGATTTAACATTTTCACGTCTAACATTCTAACATTTTTACTTTTATTTTTCTTATTATCATAAGTAGTGATTAATAACATAGCTTTTAACACTGAATCATGACTCAGTGTGTTTCTTTTGTTGCTGGTTCGTGACAAAATTGGGGTCTCTTCCGGGATCCAATCCAAAGATTGACGAGGGAGGTCTAAGTTGGAACAAATTGGGGTCTTAGTGGACGACTGATTGTCGTCGGTCTGATAAATTCTTTTTAATTGGCGTGGGTGTGTAGAAACCAGCAGCAATGGATATTGATGCATTTTTGGAGTCACCAACCCTAAAGGTATTGGAGGTGGCGAAAAAGGATGATTTGGTAAAATTTGCTACAAGGCTAAACCTTAAAGCAGTAAAGCATTTATTCATAGAATAATAGTTGCCTATTATTTGGGGAAGGAAACGTTTGAGGTGAGTGAGGTAGTCGAGTTTCCTGAGATTAAACCAGTGATTTCTGATGTGACGTCTCAACTAGTGGAGTTGGAGGAGGAAGAGTTAGAACAGTTTGAACAGTTTCCTGGGATTGAGTCAGAGATTCCTGATGGCCAGGTGCAGTTAGCAAAGATGAAGTTAGAACAAACGCGATGAAGTTCGAGTTGGGACAAAAGAAACTAGAGGCCTAACAAAGGAAACTAGAGGCAGAACGAGAGCTAAGTCGGATGAAGTTAGAGGCTGATCTAGCAATGAAGCAGATGGAATTGAGGTGGATGGAGCTGGATAGGGAGGAAAAGGAAAAATAGCGGCAGCATGAACTAAAAATGAAGCGAAAGAATTTGGAATCTGATTCTGATGATGGGCTTTTAGCCAGAAGAGAGCTTCGATTAGTCCCTCCTTTTGAGGAAGATCAGGTTGGTCAGTATTTCCAACATTTTGAGAAGGTTGCTTAAAATTCAAACTGGCCGCAGGAAGGACGGGCTCTTACGTTACAGAGTGTAATTGAAGGTAAAGCTCAAAAAACTTATTCTGCTTTGTCTGTTGAGGATGCAGCTGATTATACAAAGGTAAAACAAGCTGTGTTGAAGGCCTACGAATTGGTACCTGAAGCTTATAGACAAAAATTTCGAGACTTAGGAGAAATCTGCAGATCATACGGACAGGGAATTTGCCAATGGAAAGAGAATATGTTTTGAACGATGGTGCATGGCTTAAAATGTAGTTGGGGATTATGATAGATTTGCATAACTGATGTTAGTGAAAGACTTTAAAATATGTGTCCCAGATGAAATAACAACATAATTAAATGAAAAGGAAGTGAAAACCTTCCAAGAAACTGCTAGGTTGGCAGGTGATTATGTTTTAACTCATAAATCCAAATGGGGACCAGCTAAAATCTTTCAAACGAGTTATAAGGACAATACAGGTAAACCGGAGATTAAATTGATAGGTAATCAAAAAGGGAAGGATGAAAAGAAGCCAGTGCTGGAGAAACCTGTTAGAAACCTGGTCATGTGATAGCTAATTGTGCCCTTTTGAAGAAAAGGAAGGAAGCCGTGCCCAATGCTTGCTTTCAGGTAATTAAAAATCAAAAAGGTTTAGGAGATGTTGTTGAAGATCAGTCCTTGCCAAAGCTGAAAGCTGTAATGTTGGAGGATGTGAGAAAGGAATTCCGTTCTTATGTATCAGAGGGTTTTGTTTCACTGAATGATGGGTCACTCCAGGTGCCAGTGAAAATCCTTAGAGATACTTGGGCTTGCCAATCTCTCTTGCTGGACAGTTTTTTGAATTTTGGTGAAGAAACTGACACTGGTAAGGTAAATCTAGTGCGAGGCGTTGCAGGTGACACCATGTCTTTCCCTTTGCACAAGGTGATTTTAAAGTCAAAGATGGTAGTAGGATCTGTCGAGATAGGGATAATCCAAGTTTACCAGTGGAAGGAGTTTCTTTGTTATTGGGGAATGACCTTGCGGATGGAGAAATTGTCCCTGTGGTACGGTTAACGACCAAACCAAGGGTTGATAAGTCTGAAAATGATCCAGATGTTTACCCATCCTGTGCGGTGACTCGAGCTAGGGCTAAAGAATTAGCCAAGGCCGACAGTCCTGTGCAGCCTGATGTGGGTCCCTGTGACAGTCCTAAACAGGAAGAAAATTATGATGCCTTGTTTGCGACTTTTCTATCTTCACTGGAGGATAGAAATCCTTGTAGTGAGCCCTAATTTAAAGATTTGTCTTTGTCGAGGAAATAATTTATGGTGGAAGAGACGAAAGACCCTGAACTTACAGAATTGAAAGAAAAATCACTCTCATGTGATGAGACTGAAAAAGTGCAAATTGGATGTTATGTCAAAAATGGAGTGTTAATGAGGAAATGGAGACCTCCTCATGTCCCTGTTAGTGAGGAATGGGAAGTTATTCATCAGGTTCTGGTTCCAAAAGTTTATACGAATGGGATTTTAAATCTGGCCCATAGTATGTCTTTGGATTGTCATTTTGGTGTGAATAAAACTGTAGGGAAGATCTTGAAACAATTCTATTGGCCTGGTTTGAGAAAAGATGTGGTAATGTTTTGTCGAACCTGTCACACATGTCTGATGGTAGGTAAACCAAATCAAACACCCCCTGTGGCTCCGTTGAAGCCAATTCCTGCTTTTGGTTAACCATTTTCGAAGGTGATTGTGGACCGTGTTGGACCATTACCAAAGTCTATGGCTGGAAATCAGTATTTGTTAACCATCATGTGTGCAACTTCTAGATTTCCAGAGGCAATACCCCTTAGAAATATTAAGGCCAAGGCTATGTCAAAGGCTCTTTTAATTTTTTTTTACTTTGTTTGGTTTGCCAAAAGAAATCCAATCTGATCAAGGCAGTAATTTTATGACTAATTTGTTTCAGCAACTACTCTATGAGCTGGGAGCAAAGCAGATTGTATCATTTGCATATCACCCGGAATCTCAGGGAGCTCTGGAGAGATTTCATTCTACTCTCAAAAATATGCTGAAGACTTATTGCTTTGAAAACACAAAGGATTGGGACGAGGGCGTTCATTTACTTTAGTTTGCTCTTAGAGAATCAATACAGGAGTCATTAGGATTTAGTCCGTTTGAGCTTGTATTTGGACATCGGGTGAGAGGACCTTCATAATTGTTAAGAGAACAATGGGTTAATTAGGAAGTGTATCTGAGTCTGTCTGACTATGTCTAAAAGTTCAAAACTGTTTTGGAGAGAGTCTGCCGGCTGGCGAGAGAGAATTTGAAAACTAGCCAGATAAGAATGAAGACCTGTTTTGACAGACGTGCTCGGCCTAGGACATTTGCAGTGGGACAAAAGGCGTTAGTATTTTTCCCTAACCAAAATAATCCATTGCAATCTATCTTTTCTGGACCATATATTATTTAATCCCGAGTAACTGATTTGACATATACGATCAAAACACCAGATAGATGCAAGAAAACATAACTCTGTCATGTAAACATGCTGAAGCCTTATTATGAGAGAGATTCAGTTGTGGCCATGGTGGATGATATGAAGGTTGTTTCTAGAATGCCTGACGTTGATAATGAGGAAGGACAATTTAGACCAAATATTGTTCCATCGAAACTAAAAAAAAAACAAAATATCCTGGAGAACCTTGAAACGAAGTTGGACCATTTACAAGTTTCGCAAAAACAACAGATGAGAGAATTAATTTTAAAATTTAAAAATCTGTTCCCGGATGTTCCAAACAGAACGTCGATAATTCCCCATGATGTTGATGTTGGGGAAGAAAAAACAATCAAACAACACCAATATCGAATGAATGTGGAAAGAAGTAAACTTGTTAATCAGGAGATAAAATACATGTTGGAAAATGATATTATTAGACGTTTTGCTTCAAACTGGAGTCCGCCCTGTTATTGTGTCTAAACCTGATGGAACTGTTAGATTTTGCACAGATTACAGGAAAGTGAATGCTGTAACGAAGTCAGATGCTTACCCTATTCCTAGGGTGGATGATTGCATAGACAGAGTGGGAAAGGCTAAATTTCTTACAAAGATTGACCTATTAAAAGGGTTCATTAACAGATAGAGGAAGGGAAATTTCTGCCTTTGTAACCCCATTCTGGATTGTATGAATATAATGTTTTGCCATTTGGAATGAAAAATGCTCCGGCAACATTTCAAAGAATGATTAATTCGGTGATTCATGGGTTAAAACATACAGATGCCTACATTGACGACTTTTCAGTTTATATATCTTTATCAGTCACACGTACATCGAAACGCACTGTAAAATACATCTTTTTCGTAGGATGTGCTGGGGCCAGCCCGCAATTGTCGCCACGCCTCCGGCACCAACATAGAATGCCCGCCAATATGAAAACGCCCAGGAAATTAAAACTGCTTGCCCTCGCCATCGCCTATCCTCGAATGTAGACTAGCGAACGTTCGCCTTACTTCCTCTTGCTGAAGTCAACGATCAGTTCTTTAGATTCACATACGTCGAGCGAGAAGATGTGGTTGCGGCACCATTTAAACAGGAGTCCTATTCGCCCTTGTACGCTGTTCATCCCTATCTGTGATTCATCAAACAATAATGGTGTCGTCGGCGAATTAGTGTATGGCATTGCAGCTGTGCTTATCCACACAATCAAGTGGATATAGGGAGTGGAGCAGGGGTCTAAGCCCACACCATTGTTAATCTATGTTGATGGTTAGAGGGGAGCAATCCTCACTGATTGATGTATGCCGAGGATCCAATTGCAGAAGGATGTACAGATACCCACGTCTTTCGGCTTGATACAGCTTCATCATCGATCGCTGGTGACCGTTGCATGAACGCTGGTGTTGCAATTATCTTTATAAACATTTTAGTGCCGTCCTTACCTTTTCCAATGTTACGTAGACGTTCGGATTCTACGTAAATCCTGTCATGAGAAACCCTGCGCGATTAAGTTGTTCCATTAAAGAATAGTAATCGCAGCACGTGTTGTTATGCCAATGACATTCCCCACATACAGCTTGGAACACGCCAGAAACAGTATTTACCTCTCGTGTGTGTATTTAAAACGATATTTCTCTTCCAAACTTTCAGAAATATTGTCAACCCCAGACACATAACATGCAGGCCTTAACTGCTGATGAATATTGCTTATGCCGTTCTTCTTCCCTGGGGAATACCACGTATCATTTATATTCTTCATTGATCTATTTCCTTCATTCGCTATGAGACGTTCCAACATATTCTGCTGTCATGCGCAGAGGAAGGATCCCTCCCTTTCCTCGATGTTCCCAGTCCGCCGTTCAACTTCGTCATTTCACGTAAATCCAACTGGAAATTCTCCTGCAATACAAAATATCTTCCCTCAGTCTGCCGCTGCGATAGGAGATTCTTCAAAATGGACAGTCTCAGGAGAAGGACTGAAACCTCTCCACCACTTGCCTTCTTCTCACGTCAAAATAAAACTTTGCATTATAAATTGAATTTGACAAACACGTATACACTTACTTCACCTTCAGATGAAGTAGTATTGGGAAGATTTTCATTTTCCTGGAAGATTTTGCCCTCCAGTATCGTCCCGATTTTAAGTTCCCAGTTCTGTCCGCTGGAAAGTAACACAGTGCCAGAAGGTTGATTCGATAAAACGCGTTGATTAGTAGTGCACCGCTAAGGAGATGTCTCTTCAGCACTCGTTGAGAGTCGCTTCTCGAGGTCTCCCTCGTACAAAAGGGCAGACAGAACTTCATACAGGTATTGTCACGCACACTATAATGAATGCGGCGCCGCGATTTTCGGTCAGGTCTCAGAGATCCAGAGACAGACATCGCACCTATTGTCCAACATAATTGAGTTATAATCAAGAGATTCAAAGACAGGTATCACCCCTCATTGTTTAGGACAAGTTTCCCACTCGTTATTTATTGCACACACCACCCTTATTGTCTAGCATAACTGGTCTGCAACCAAGGTTCCGGACACAGTAATTATCACTTATCCATGAGTCAGCAGCTTGCGTGCTCTTGCTTGCGACGTATTTTTCCATCAGTGATATGTATAGTTACAGTCAGTCACAGTTTCTTAACCCTTTACTTCCTCACTTGTACATCGCAGGAACAACTGGATATCTCCATGTTACAATATCACTGTGGCACACGAAATGAAAATTGTTCACTGATTTCCGAAATTCGCACCATCTGGCAGTCCGTGGTGCATCTGTGACACTTTCACCACAATAGCTCAACTGCAAGATTGTTGCAATCTGAAGACGTTGTAGCCGATTAACATTGGAGACGATGCTCAATACGAACGTATAGAGGGAGATCGCTGCCCATCACAGGCTTCAGAACAACTGTAATGGAAAAGGTTTCACCATAACAGTGTTTTCTCGATGTTTGTTCAGATCTGTGGACAGCGGATGAACTAATTCCTCCAAGTTGCTGAAGAGCTCCTTGTTGTATTGTTCTCTCCGGAAGCCTCCGGTATTATGAAATTACTGGTTTGCCATGTAAATTGTGGAAGATCAGTCATAAATAATGACACGGCCCTGACATGGCTCGTTCCTTGAAATTTCCGTTCTTTGCAGGTCAATCCTTTGGTGTTCCCACCATTTATAACGTCGTTCGGTGTTTGCGCCCCAACCTGCCCCGCGGGAGAGCTGCATTGCAGATGTGGGGAACAATCCGGATCTGAACAGTGCAAAGAGAGATCAGATGTTGAAACAATGCGGACCAGACCAAGGAGTCCAGATCCAAGCCCAATCAGCTATTTGAAAGTATAGAAGAAGCCATTTTCAATGGGGTGGTTCGGAGTTGAAGTTGATTTGAGACTTGAAAGATATTGTTACTCATAATCATACTCGCTGTTACTTTTGAAGCAGACAACCCAATGCTTAAATGTAAGAGAGGAAAATATATCAAAACTTGTTGTCCTCCGCCACAGACACCCCAGCTACTCTCGCCCATACAGGTTGTGGAACCTCTGTCTGATGCAGGATTTAGCACAAGAACATGTGCGCGTTGACAGGAAGTAAAAAGAAAGTCGATTCGTTCTGTCATCTGCTGCTAGGTAATGCTTTGAATTTTGGCCAAATTCTATCATAGAACATGGTACGGTACAGGACAGGAGCAGGCCCTTCGGCCACGACGTCTACGCCGAACTAACGAAATCGCTACCTGCACATGAACAATATCCTCCAGTCACTGCATATTCATGTGTCCTCAAAAAGCTTCTTAAGATTCACTATTGTATACGCTTCCATCAGTACCCCTAGCAGGCCGCTCCAGGCACTTGTGTATCTCTGTGTAAAGAATAATTTCCGCACATCTCCCTTAAACGTCCCCCCTTTCATCTTCAATGCATGTCTCCGATACTTGACCTTTCTGCCGTCAGAAAGAGGCTCTGACTGTCTATACTATATATGACTCATACATTTATAAACTTCTCGCAGGTCTCCGCTCAGGCTCCGCCGCTCCAGAGAGAACAAACCAAGTTTGTTCAACCTCTCCTTTTTGCATACGCCCTGTTATACAGGCAGCATCCTGGTAACATCTGCTACACCTTTTCTGAACCTCCACGTCATTCCTGTAATTGGGCGACCAAAATTGCCACAATTTTCAAACATAATCTAAGTTTTAAACAGATGCAACATGACTTCCTTACTCCTACACTTAATGTCCCGACCAATAAAGGCAAGGGTTCAACACGCTTTCTTCACCACCCTATCCAATTGCGTTGCCACTTTCAGGGAGTTATGGACTAGGACACAAACACCGCTCTATACATCAATTCTGTTCAGAGTCCCGCTAGTAATCTGTTTACATTCCGCTTACCTTTGACCTCCCAAAGTGTAACTGTCCTATCCTCATCAGTTACCTTCGGCACCTCCTCAAAATTTCAATCACGTTGGTAAGACATGACCTAACCCGCACAACTCAGTGCTGACAGTCTCTAATCATACCATGCTTTCTTTTCAAATGAGCACAAACGTTATTCCTCGGTCTAATAGATTTCCTATCATTGATGTGAGCTCATTGGCCTATAATTTACTGAATTATTTCTATTTCCCTTATTAAAGAAAGGAAAAAACATTGACTACTCTCCAGTCTTCCCGGACCTCGCATGTTGTTAGGGCGGATACAAACATGTTCGCCAAGGCCCCATCGATCTCCTCTCTTTCAGCTTTCATAAACCGGGACATATGCAATCAGACTCTGGGGACTTATCAAAAGGCAAAGCGCCACCTCTTTCTTGATCTCAAAATTCCATGATATATTAGCATGCCCCACACTGATCTCACTATCCCCGATGTCATTTCCTTCCATAAATACAGACGTAAAGTACTCGGTTAGTTCCACGCCCACATCCCCTAACCCCAAACATAAATGCCCTTCTTTATACCTGAGTGGCCCTACCCTCTCGCTTTTTTTTCCTCTTGTTTTTAATGCAATTATAAATGCATTGGGATATTTTTTTCATCCTAATTGCCAAACACATTCCATGACCCCATTTGGCCTTGCTAATCCCCTGCTTCAATTCTTTCCTGCTATCATCTAAGGCTCCTGTCTGACTTTAGCTTCTATTCCTAGAGCCAGAGAGCCAGACTGGAAGTAAAAAGAAGCCAAATTATGGACGGGTTTAGAAATCACACTAAAATCCACATGTCAGTTCATCCTTCATGCGTGCTTTATTTAGATGTCATAGTTTCTGAAATAAATTAAATTCGAGTGACATCCAAAGTATCAGTATCCTTCCCACCGCTGCTATTCCTTCACCTGTTCGCTCTCTGGAACTGTGTTTCTCAGATTTTTTGGGAATTCCATTCGCAACTCCACCAGTGAACCGCCCTAACTTTAAGCATGAAAACAAAGGGCAGGAATCGACAATGTTCCATTCAAACGTGTGCCCACCAAACTCCCGCTCCACAACTCCCAAAGATCAAAAAAAGAGCAAATGCTGGAGTTCTGACCTGAAGTAGTCAATGTTAGGAGCATTTCATGCGGCTTAAGATTTTATGACGACAACCATTCATTTTCAAGACGGAGACACAAGAGACTGCAGATGCTGGTATCTGGAACAAGAGACAAAAATCTCGAGGTATTCAGCGGGTCAGGCAGCACCTGATGTATGGTGCAGATGAAAGATCTCGACCTGAAACGTTGACTGTCCATTTTCCTCCAAAGATGTTGTCTGACCCGCCGAGTATCTCCAGTTTTCCTTGTGTTGCTCCAGATTCTAGCAACTGCAGTGTTTTGTGACACAAACGGCATCAGCTGCGTCACACCCTACAAAAACATCTCCGTCACGGTCCCATTCTCTCTTATGTCCGTTGCTTGTCCGTTATTATGCGTTTAACCCCCAAACATTTTTGTGTTTAACATTTTTGTCCTTTGTTGGGAGGAGAACTGGTGGCATCAGTTCAAGGATTGTGAGTGACAGTGAAGACGATGATGTTATTCTTGCGTTCAATTGTCCCAGTGTCAGCCCGCCAACGTTCACACTGCAACTGCTAGCGGCAGGACCAGAGTGGAACTGGCCCGTCTGTAACCCGGGATTCAGATCGCACTGCGCAGAACCGTTGATATCTGTTCATTGTTCAGCATGAGCGACGCCGAACAATAGAACTATAAGGACATCATAAATGGATCAGCTGGAAGATGCTGAATAACACGGCTATAGCTGCAGCTTTCACTGACTGCCGAGAGACAATTGCGTGCATTTAACGTACTGCGATATATTTCAGCAAGTTATTACATTATAACAAAAAAAATCCGCAATGAGCAGGGTACAGCCATGTCAGAAGTGACGTATCTCGCTGTGTATCCTTTGCATCCATCAGATGCATGAGCATAGTTTCCAGTGCATCATAGAGTCATGTCATAGATTCCCGACAGCACAAACGACCGTTCGGCCCACCGCATCCATCGAGCCCTTTTTGCACACTAATCCCGTTTTACCGCATGAGCAATGGATTTCTTTATGCTTTGCCTATTTAAGTGGACTGTCTGAATATTCGTACATCACCTTTAAAACACTTACCTCTCACCTTCAAACCACAGGCTCTTGTGTTTTAATGTCCCTACCATCGGAAAATGCTTCTGACAATCTAGCCTACCAATGACTCCTATAGTTTAATGTTCAGCTGTCAGATCGCTCCTCACCCTCCTTTGTTCTGTGGAACACAAGCCAAACATCAAATATCTCCCCATAACTAAAGTGTTCCGATCCATGCAATACCTTGCTGAATCTGTTTGGCACTGTCTCCAGTGCAAGCGCATACCTGTGGCAGTGCGGTGACCAGAACTGCAGACAACACTGCAAATGAGTCCTGACGGTTTTATTTTGTAAAATTGCCACATCATGTCCAAAATCTTATTTTCTATTCCCAGACCTATGAGACGAAATGTTCTCTCTGCCTTCTTCACTGTCCTATCGACATGCCATAGGGAAAAATGGACTTGGCCCCGCCGAGAGAGAGAGAGAGATAATTCTCGAATTGCCAGTGTCTGGTGCAGTCTGATTGTGTTGGGTTCATTCCTTACCTGCATAAATGAACCTTTCACTAATCTGAAAGAAGTGTTGCTTCTGTATAGATCTCCTTCCTAATACAACAACGGTGGTGAAAGTGTCTTTTTTTCTTTTCTTAAGATGAAACGTTGGGCTGTTTTTCATTCTTGTGATAACTGCATCATCACCAAATGGCGCAGGCAAACATCAGATCGCGTACACACAGTGCACTGTTTGTTTTGCAGATCTGTTAGTGAGCAGTTGAACTGTTTCTCAGCTCGGTCTCTAGTCCTGGAATGCTGCATGATGTCCTTGGTTCGTGCCTTATCTGACGATTTCATGCGTGGTCCTGAGTCTGAGGAGTCAAGGTCAGTGAGGCCAGTGGCTCCCAGCTCACACAGTGGTGAGTCAATACTGCCAGCTGGGGGAGTTCAGCATCACTGCTGTTGATAGTGAGCTGGTGTGGTCCGGTAGCTGTCCAGGTTATGTATGTCCCGCTCCTGGAGGACAAGGCAATGGGTGACAGCTAACTGTGTCAAGATGTGAATGTGGTGTGTTCCCAACAGGAGCCTGGCCAGATTCGCGACAGGTTGAGTCACAGCTTCTCGGATCTACAGCGTTTCCTGTGCCTTGCGCGCTCATCCAATTCCCGCTAGGTTGGCTTGAATTCAAATGGATGGAACGGCGTGGGTGGTGGAAGGACAGGAACGAAGGGTGACGAACCCACCATTTGGCCTTCTAGCTGGGAATAGCGGCAGTCGCTCCGTCTTTGTCCCATTGGCTCACCTGCCACATTCTGCCATTATTTGGAATGGGGATATTCGAGGATAATCCACGGACCATCGTTATTTATTGCCTAGAGTTCATTTATTATAATTCGTATAATGTACATGTGCCTCTTGGACAAGGTTAGCAATCATTGCCCTTGAGAGGATGGTGTGGACCAAGCGACCTGTCCGTCTCCGAGACCATCGATTGTGGTGAAATCAAATGCTGTTGTTTCCACACACATCATGGTTGTCCAGATCCGAGCTGCCGGTCTCTCATTGACCTATCTAATATATCTGAAACTCAGTGACAAGATGGACCATGGTGCCAGTGTTGAGTGGTACCGAGGTCTCGTCTGTCGACACTATACCAGTGTCGTCATGGACACCTGCAGCTATGACCGGTAGTTTGGTGAGGAAAGGAGCAGGAGCTGTCAGTGACTCTCCCGTGTTCACTCTGGCATCTCCAGAAACCCGGGCTGGCAGATGCGCCCTTCAGTACTGGACCGGCTCGGTCACTGGTGAGACTGTCGGCCATTCTGAAGGAAGAGTGAATTTCTCCTTCCGGGCACCGACAGTGCACCTGGTGTCCTTGCTCCGCACAGCCCTTACCTCGTGTTGTTCAGAGTAGAACTTGAACCCTTGTCTTATCGTAAAAGGGGACGGACACGAGTGAGAACATCTTGGACCAATGTGGACCTGACTCTCTAATACATCCTGGGGTCTGGATTCAATATTGAGGACTACCAGGAATGTTGCTCCTGGCTCGTTCACCTGTTCAGTAGGCGAGTCAAACTGTTGGGAATGCAGTGCATTGGAGTGTCTGAAGTGAGTCGGTGTGGATAATAACATGCAGGGAGATCTGCATTGTCGGCTCCATGTCTTGTCTGTGTGAAGGTTGGTTGAACTGGTGAACTGAGCCCCAGGTATCTGTGAGGAGGACCAGAGAGTGGCAGTACTGTGTGTGTCGCTGAGTTGCGCTGCCCTGAACCTTGAATTAAGCTGATTGCTACCATCAGAGACATTATATATTCCGGGGAATTTATACAACCAACAGCCTCATACGGCCACCACAGGGACAACCACGTTGGTGGGACTGGAATCACATAGCGGCCAGGGCTGGTACAGACGGAAGCTGTCCTTCCCTCCTGGATAGAAGATGATTATGTGATATGGGATTTGCTATATCTGTCTCCATTCAACCTTCCACTATCTTCCAACATGTGTTCCCCTTGTTACCCATTCTCACAGTTGTTGGGCAAGAATTCAATCTCAGTCACCATAGACTTCAAACATTGGTGTGACCAGAGCAGCACACGGTCGCAAACAGTATCGGCCCCAGTGAACCAACGGGGTACTCAGTGAGTCCTCCCCTACCCTGAAGCAGCTCCTGAACACTTTACCTACTGCTCTTTGTCCCGTTATTCAAAGATTGCATTCTGATGTTTGGTATGTCAAATTACGTCTGTACTTTCCACAGCAATGTTATTCTGGTAGCAGCTGACGTTACCTGTTTGTTCAGTGAGTTGAATTAACATTACTGATCGGGAGACTGGTGCCGCTGCAGAGTTCTCTCTTCTATAAGAGATGCCATGCACGTCTCACCAATATTTTCGAAACGGGCCCGGTAGATGGCATCGGCAGAGGAATCGTAACTTCTCCAGGAACATGTGCTCCCGGCTACTTGGACAAATCCTGGCCATTTACTATCCAATTCTGGCATCTATTGGTGTTCTCGGTGAGTGGTTATGCAAAAATATCCATAGTATTCTTCTCTGTCAGCGATGTAGCTGGTGTTGTGTTTCTTTTTGTGGTTTTGTGGTAAACCTGTTGCTGCTTTAGAAGTATTTGTTAGTTTCATCCAAACAGTGATTGAAGGCAATGATGTTGTGTTTATTTTTTCCTTCTGACACTGAAGGTGCTGCAGTGTGATGTGTAAAGCAGCCGTCAGTGTCAGGTCAGCAGTGACGGTATGAGTTTATAGTGTACATTCTGCCTGTGTGGACAGAGAACAGTAACACGCTGATGGTTCCAGTCTGTGAAATGCACCTAGAAGTAATGGATAGGAAATGTTCAGATGGATATGGGTCAAACGCGGGCTAAAGGGACCAGCGTAGATGGACATTGTAGTCGGCATGGGCGAGTTGGCCCGAAATACCCGTTTGCGTGCTGCATGAATTATTGACTATAATCCAGGATGTGGGTTCCTGGGTGTCTCAGATGGTATAGCACCAGGTGAAACCAACCTGCTGTCAATGACTTTCTTTCCATTTCGTGGACTACAGATCATCCGTTATTGCTCCAGCCCGGTGTGAGTCGGCGTTGTCTCTCGGTTATCCGAGACACGCTCGAGTTTCACTTCCACCGACGTTCTTTATTCGCAGACGGCGTGGAATATTTCCACATCCAGGATTAAATCTCCGCTGGTCTGTAATAAAATCCGAAAATACTACAAAAATTCAGCAGGTCAGGCAACTTCTGCGTAGACATAAAAGCGTCATGGTTTCAGATCTAAGACTCTCCAACAGAACTGAGAAAGGGAGAAAACAAGCTTGTTTAAGTGGCAGAGACAGGGGCTGACGATGGGTGGACCACTGGGCATGTCTGGCACAAGGTGAGATGACGTTGCCATTTAATGGAAAGTTGAGAACTTTTTTTCTGTGCAGTGTGTTGCTAAAGTTGTGAAATCAGTGTGATGTTCTGAAGTCAGGATGCTGTTTTACAGTCTGACCGACAGGGATCTGACATATGCATGTTGCATCATTTCCAGAATTCTTCCCAGCATTTTCTCTTTTATTTAATATTTCCAGCAGCCACGTTTACTTTTCTTTACTCCCAACTGGTCTGTGGTTGTGATGCTCTGTCTAGAGAAATTTAGCAGATTTTCCTTTTCCCTTTGTACCTTGCAGTGTTGTTTCTGCTTGGTTGTTCCTAGTTTATGTAAATTTCAGACTGTGGTCTTGAGAGATGGTGCCATGTTATTGCCTGGACTGAACATATGTCAATCCTTGTCTAGAGTCCACCAGAATCTGAGATTAGATCTGTATATTGGGGCGTTGACTTGGGTGAAAGCTGAGCCGAAAATTCGGGTCTGTTCCCCATCCCGTATTGCTTGGTGAGCAGAACTCCTGCGGTTCCAGAACCCTTGCACCAGCTTACTGAAGAGGGTTTGTTGAACCGCTGCCGCCTTGTGGGTGTCGGTTCTACCAGAGAAGTGTGTGATGAGGGATACCGGGTCTATGACGCAGTGTCAGTGGGGAAGGGCAGCACCTGTTCCAGTTGGGAATGGGTCTGTGGAAACTGAGCCTGGAGGTCACGGTACTGGGTAACGTAGTTTCGTGTCAGAGGGCACCCAGGAATAAGTTTCAGGAATGAGTGAATGAGCTAATCATCCTGTGTCTGTCCTGTTTAGCCCCAGCATTTCTAGCAATTACAACTTCATCGCAGCCGTTTCGCATGAGTGATGTGCAGATTCTGCAGGACACTCTGCTTCGCCCTTATGAGTAAAGGTTAAGTTTCCAGGAATACAGGAAAATCCATTGATTTATTCTTCAGTATAACCGGCAGTTTCATATCGTCATGAAGGGCAAGAGTGGAATATGTTGTGTCCCTTCCTCTCTCCGACCCTCAGTCCTCACACTCACGGCCTCAGGCGCGTTCAAGTCAAGATCAGCTACCGGGCATGCACACCAGGACGACGATTTATGTCCTGACCCAGGTTAATGCTGAGAGCAGCAGAGCAGCGCAGATAGAATCCTATGAATATCATTGTGTCGTTAGTCAAACCACTGAAAGGATTGAGGATGACGGGAGATTCCAAATGCAGACAGGCGTGGAACTAGTTTTCAGTTTTTTTATTGACTCAGTTACAATTTCTGCTCTTAATATATTCATTGATTGGAGGGCTTTGTCCTTTGACCACACAAGAGCTTGTGTTCCATTAATAACATTACATTTTCGGTATTTATTCCTACACAGAGCAAGCCATTCGGCTCATCGATTTCACGTCGTCGAATGAAGAACCCCTTCAGCCATTTTCTCCTTTTTTTTCCCGCCGCCCTGCCGCTTACTGTCCCTCACATAAGCACCCCTGCCTGCTGGTCCTCTTTCCATACCCTCTGCTCTGTGGGGTAATTCACACTGGGCAGTTAACACACTGAAATTACTTTCGGATGCAGCAGGAAACCAGAGTCTCCAGGCAAATCCCACCCGGTGACGTGGAGAAGCTGCAAACTACACAGTCAGCACCCGAAGAGAGGATGGAACAGGCTCCATGCAGCTTTGCGGAATGCGTGCTCATTCTCCTTAGATCGCCCCTAATAATTATTGTAATTGCATTTTTATTCTAAGATCTGTTATTAATGTCACCCTAAATTCGTTAAGCTCAATATCATTTTGTTAATATCATATTAACTTCCTCTCTCTCTGTCTCTCTCTGTCATTCATTCACTTACAGTTAACTTGGTGGCGATTGTGATCCTTTCCTGAGGAAATGTGGCCTCTCGAAATGTATCACCCGCTACCTGGTGGGAATGGCAGCGGCCGACATCCTGGTCGTCATCACTTACGTCACAGCAAGGACCAGCGGTGAAATGTATCTCCCACTTTCATTCCTGACCATCCCCCCTGTGTGCTCCCTTAAGATTGTGCTAATGTCTGCAGCTACGGTTATCCCCGTCTGGTTCAGGGTGGGTTTAACATTTGATCGATTTGTGGCCATTTGTTGTCAGATGCTGAGAAAAGAATTGCACCGAGAAAACGGCGACTGCATTTCTCGGAACGGTGACTGCGCTGACCTGTTTATTTAGCATTCCATGGTATTTTACATTGGAAGCCGAATATCTCATAGACAATGTACCCAGAATGTGTGTCTGGAAAAGGGCATTTTTACATTCACTCTCATGGGTGTCTTTTGAGTTGTTGATGTTTGTTCTAACCCGTTGCCTCCCGTTCTTTTTGTTATTGCTGTTCAATTCAATGCCCACCAGGTACATTATAATATCTGGTTGAATCCGCAGGGGGCTGCGGAGCCGCAGCAATGGAGAGAATGACAAGGACCCGGAGTTGGAAAACAGAAGGAAATCCATTGTCTTACTCTTCAGCATATCCGGCTGTTTCATATTGTTGTGGAGAACTGAGGTCGGATATGTTGTGTCTGATCGTGTTCTGAGCACTCATTACAGCGCGGGCAGTGACTTTCTGTCAGTCGCATTCATGCTCCAAACACTGAGGACCTGCACCAACTCGGGGATTTATGTCCTGACCCAGAGCAATTTCAGAGAGGAGCTGAAGAATGTGGTCAAGTACCCTGTGAATCTCATCGTTAAATTAATCAAATCATAGAAACAGTTTGATAATACATATATCCGACACCTGAACGGATGCTCACTGATTGCATGCAGATATTCGGGCGCCGTTGTTACTGCCCGAGTCTTGCCAAATATAACCCAGCGTTCACATGAAGACAATCTAAAAGACGTCATTGCAATGGTGTAGAAATGTACAATCCTAGACGTGAAGATTATTTGACAACAGCGCGGTGTGACATTATCCTATGTGTGTCCTGTGTTACAAACAGGAAATATGTCGTTCATCAAGACAGGAAATAAATAACTAAATAAATTCACAACACCGCTGTCCGTGTCCAGCTTGCCTTAAATCCCGACCGCTGCCACCTCCGACTTAATTGACTGATTTGTTCTCTATTCTGCCACACACACACACACACACACACACACACACACACACACACACACACACACACACAGAAAATAATGGAAACGGATACAGACGAAACAGCCACATTCATTCAACAAAATCACACTCAGGACACTCATGCACATGCACTTTCAGATACACTTTTACCCATAAACATGCATGCAGACAAACATGTGGACGGATTATCACAAATACAACCACACACACCCACATATACGAATACGGAAAGACATGCACAATGTCCGACACACTCACATACATACTCCCATACACGACACAGATGGAGACGAACGCTTAAACAGACACACGACCAGACACACAGAGTCGCACTTATTCATAGATTCACATTGATTCAGACACACAGTGAAAAACACGCACACAAGACAATCACATTCGCACACATGCAAGAAAGGGACATGCAGCACATTCATACACAGAAACACAGTGCCACACTCACATACACACCCATAGACACGCACATATAAACACACTCACAAAAATCATATGTGCAGTCACATTCATACTTAGTTATGCACATACACCACACACATACACCTCACTAACACGCACACTCGCAATCACACACACACACACACACACACACACACACACACACACACACACACACACAGACGCACACACACACACATATTTACGGAAACAGTTGCCCATCGCCGCACACATTCACAGGTTCACAACAGGTTAGACACAAATGCAGGCAGAGATATAGATACACAGGCTCACACAAAGGCACGGGCACATAAATACTTCTTTTCCACTTGTAGCCTTCTCCAAGGGCGACATAGAAAGTCACAGAAAGAAAGAGTGAGAGAGAGAATTCGGGCAGCAGGAGAGTTTGAAGTTCTTTCCTTTTCTTTCCTGATCTTGCATAAATCTGGAACTCAATCTATATTTAGCACACATTTATTGTTCAAACAAGAGTTATCACAACGGTATACTGCTACTTGTGGTTGATACATAGATAACGCCAAGCACAACACAAGCCTGCCTCATGCAGCTTGTATAGGAACAGTAGAGCCATACTGTCAAACAGAACATGAACAAACCGTTACAGTTCCGACGATCCACTACTCATCCGCACCAATCCTAATGACCAGCATTTGATCCTCAGCAATTTGTGTCTTGGCGATTCAGCTGCTCGGCTGCATTCTTCAATGCTGCGAGCGTCCGCGTTTCAACCAGTCACTGATGTAGTGCGACTAAGATTCCAGTCGCTTTCTGGGTGGAAATGTCTCCGGAATTTTCCCAACACCTGATCCTCACTCCTTGTGTTTTCGTTTTTGACAACTCTATAAAAACATATTGTCTATTCTCCGATGTACACAGAACATAGAACGGCTCAAGAACAGGATCTCCGACTCACGATTTATGTGCTATAAGACCATAAGAAAAAAGAGCAGAAGTTGGCCGTTCGGCCCATCGGGTCTGCTCCTCCATTCTATCATGAGCTGATCTATTCTCCCATTTAACCCCACTCCCCCGCCTTCTCACCATAACCTTTGATGCCCTGGATACCCAGATACCTATCAATCTCTGCCTTAAACACACCCAATGTCTTTTCCTCCACATCCGCCCCTGGCAAAAAATTCCACAGATTCACTACCCCCTGGCTAAATAAATTTCTCCGCATCTCTGTTCTGAATGGGCGCCCTGCAATCCTGAAGTCTTGCCCTCTTGTACTAGACTCCCCAACCATGGAAAACAACTTTGCCACATCTACTCTCTACAGGTCTTTCAACATTCCAAGTCTTTCTATGAAGTCCACCCTCAATCCAAGGAGTACAGCCCAAGAGCCGACAAATGTCCCTCATATACTAACCCTCTAATTCCTGGAATCATTCTTGTGAATCTTCTCTGAACGCTCTCCAACGTCAGCACATCCTTTCTTAAATAAGGAGCCCAAAACCGCTACAAGTGAGGTCTTACCAATGCTTTAAGGAGCCTCAACATCATATCCCTGCTCTTATATTCTATTCCTCTAGAAATGAATGCCAACATTGCATTCGCCTTCTTCACCACCGACTCAACCTGAAGGTTAACTTGTATCCTGCACGAGGACTCCGAAGTCCCTTGCATCTCTGAATTTTGAATGTTCTCCCCATTTAAATAATACTCTGCCTGTTCATTTCTTCTACCAAAGTGCACGACCATACACTTTCCAACATGGTACTTCATTAGACACTTCTTTGCCCATTCTCCTAATCTATCGAATTCTCTCTGCAGACTCTCCATTTCCTCAACACTACCCGCCTGTCCACCTATCTTTGTATCATCGGCGAAATTTTCCACAAAGCCATTTATTCCATAATCCAAATCCTTGATATACAGTACAACGTAAAAAGCAGCAGCTCCAACACGGACCCCTGCGGAACACCACTGGTAACTGGAAACCAACCAGAATGGGACACCTTTACTTCCACTCTCTGTTTCCTGCCAATCAGCCAATGCTCTATCCATACTCGTAACTTTCGTGTAATTCCGTGGGCTCTTATCTTGTTTAGTAGCCTCATGTGCGGCACCTTGTCAAAGGCCTTCTGAAAATCCAAATACACAACATCCACTGCATCTCGTTGTCTAGCGTGCTTGTAATTTCCTCAAAAAGTTTCAATAGATTTGTCAGGCAGGATTTTACTTTCAGGACACAATGTTGAGTTCGGCCTATCTTGTCATGTGTCTCCATGTACTCTGTAACTTCATTCTTGACAATCGACTCCAACAGCTTCCCAACCACCGATGTCAGGCTAACAGGTCTATAATTTCCTTTTTGCTGCCTCGCACCCTTATTAAATAGCGGAGTGACATTTGCAATTTACCAGTCCTCCGGAAGGATGCAAGAATCTATTGATTATTGAAGATTCATTATTAATGTCTCCGCAATCTCTACAGCTACTTCCTTCAGAAAATGAGGGTGCATTCCATCTGGTCCGGGAGATTTATCTACCCTTAGGCATTCAGCTTCCTGAATACCTTCTCTGTTGTAATTGTGACTGCACACACTTCTCTTCCCTGACACCCTTGAGTGTCCAGTATACTGCTGATGTCTTCCTCAGTGAAGACTGATGCAAAATACTCATTAAGTTCCTCTGCCATCTCCTTGTCTCCCATTGCAATTTCTCCAGCGTCGTCTTCTATCGGTACTATATCTACTCTCTCCTGTATTTTACTCTTTGTATACTTGAAAAGTCTTAGTATCCTCCTTGATATTATTTGCTCTCTTCCTTTCATAGTTCATCTTTTCCACCCTAGTGACCTTCTTGGTTGCCTTTTGTAAGTATTTAAAAGCTTCCCAATCCTCTATCTCTCCACTAATTTTTGCTTCCTTGTGTGCCCTCTCCTTTGCCTTCACTTTGGCTTTGAATTCTCTTATCATCCACCGTTGTGTCCTTTTCCCATTCGAAAATTTCTTCTTTTTTGGAATATATCTGTCTTGCACTTTCCTCACTTCTTGCAGGATCTCCAGCCATTTCTGCTCTACCGTCCTTCCCGCAAGTGTCCCTTACCAGTCAACTTTGGCCAGTTCCTCTATCATGCCGCTCTAATTTCCTTTGCCCCACTGAAACAACGACACATCGGATTTCGGCTTCTCCTTCTCAAATTTCACAGTGAATTCAATTATGTTGTGATCACTGCCTCCTAATGGTTCCTTCACCATAAGCTCTCTCATCACCTCTGGTTCATTACACTCTACCTCATCCAGTACAGCCGATCCCCTGGTGGGCTCAACAACAAGCTGTTCCAAAAAGCCATCTTGTAGACATTCTACAAATTCTCTCTCTTGATATCCAGTACCAAACTGATTATCCCAATCCACTTGCATGTTAAATTCCCCCACGATTATCATAACATTGCCCTTCTAACAAGTATCACGCAGCAGCAACAAAAGAAACACACAGAGACATGTATAAGTGCTGAAAACTATTTTATTGGAGCCTTTTGGTGGCGCTACATGGAGTAGGTCCTATCTTAGCTTTGCTCCACTTACCTTTTAACTCCTTATGCACCACCCTTTACTAAGACATTTACAATGCTTTTACAAGATTGATTTTGACTTCCAAGTGTCGGAATGAATACCAGAGCTAAGGCTGGAGCTGATAGTAAGGTTAATGGAGACCGTCAACTAACTTTGGAAGCTATCTCTAAACTGGATAAAAAAGCTTGACCAGAGATTTGCAACTTTGGAAACTGTTAAAAGATATTGAAGACATGCAGACTGCACTCATACAGGAGAGTGATAACACAGCATCATTGCTGAACTGGATAAAGCTGGCAAAGAGAGAGATGGCAGGCTGTATTTTCCGGAAAAAGATTTTATGGTGACCAAACAAAGACTGGAACAGCAAAGTCAGAGGATTATTGATTTAGAAAGCCGCAGTCGAAGGAATAATGTGAGGATCATCGGTTTCTCCGAGAACGCCGCATCCGGTAATACCAATGAATTATTTTCTAAACTTCTGAAGGATGTGTTTGGCCTTGAAGTTTTCTCGACAAGCCCTATGCTGATCGTACCCACCGAGCGTTAAGACCAAAACCTCCGGCAGAGCAAAGACCACGCCCAGTGATATTGAGATTTCATGTTGTCAGTACCAAATAGCATTTGATTCGAATTGCTCGGCGTCGAGAAATGATTCAATATAAAGAATGCAAGTTTCGTCTTGAAGAAGATTACACCCCAGAAGTTATGAAAGAGAGACTGCTTTACAAATCGATTATGTTGCGGCTTTATCAAGAGAATTACCAAACTGCATTATTGTTTCCAGCGCGTCTGAGAATTTCACTTCCCGACAAATCACGTTGGTACTTTAATTCCGTTAAAGAAGCCGAAGATTTCCTTTAAGATTTACTTTTTGTCTCCATATGGTCAGGAAATGTGCTTTCTATACATTTATACTTAGCTACCAAGCAATGATTAACTTACAGGTTTAAGCGCTTTTTATGTCCCGTAGATATTTTCCTGCCCTTTGTTAATTTTTTCGTGCTTGGTTCTGGAACATGGACACTTACCATGTTTTAATTTATTTATTTTTCCTTCTTTATTATTTTACTTTAACAGGTTTAATGTCCTGGTTGAGTAATAATTAAGAATTTAACTGAGTGACTGATTGCCCTTTTCTCTTTGGAACTAACATAAGACTGTATTTTTTGCAAGTCTGTTTCCAATTTGAAAAATTGTTTTGGCTAATTTTTGTTCTGTTTAGTCTATGGATGGCGGCTTGCATTATTTTAAATTTGAAGACGTGCCACCAAAAGGTCGGGGTTAAACAATAGTGGGTAGCATTCTGGCTGTCTGTTGGCCAGTTTTCGGTCTTAGTTGGGTGGGGGTGGGTGTGTTTTTAGCTTAATCGTTTTTTTCCTCTGGACTGATAAACTACAAATACGTCTGACCTGTCGTCATATCCGGCTCCTCTTTGAACTTATTTTCCTTTTACTGTTAATGAATTTCCTGAGCAACAGCGTTAACCCTTTACATACCATATTTTTAACTCTAATAAAATGGATAAGATGATTAATTTTGTTACATGAAATACAGACTGCTTGAATAATCCAATTAAGAGTAAGAAGATCTTTTAAGTTTTTCATAGACTGAACGCTCAGATTATTTTTGCGCAGGAGACTCATATCAGGAAAGAGGATAATCAACGCTTTTTTTAGATTTTGGAGAGGTCAACCATTTCATTCTAACTCACAAGCAAAGGTGAAAGAAGTCTCGATTTTTATAGACTCCTGGACTTAATTTGTTCATCATGAGGCAATTTCAGACCCGAATGGTAGATTTTTAATAATTACTGGCTGACTTCATGACAAAAAAGTTGTTATGGTTACTGTTTATGCAAATAATGTGTATCATCCCGAGTTTTCGTAAACATGTATTTGCATCTCTTCCTAATTTAAACGAATATACGTTGATTATGCGTGGAGATTTTAATTGCAGGCTAAACCCTTCGACAGACAGATCTGTGTCGACTCCTGCACTTCCTAAAAAATCTGCTGTTTTTATCAATTCCTTTTTAGTTGATTCCGGAATTTTAGGAGTTTGGAGGTTTCTACACCCAAATGATAAGCGTTTTCATTCTTTTCTAATGTCTATCACAGCACTCCAGGATTGATTACTTTTTTTTCTTGACTCACGATAAGTTTCAATTGTTACTGATTGTATGTACGATTCAATTGCCATTTCCGATCATGCGCCATTGAAACTATCAATCAAATTAGTGGTCGTACTCTCTGGTGCCAGACAATGGCAACTCAATCCTTCTTTATTGCAAGATTTAGACTTTGTCGATTTTATTAAAGAACAGATTTCCTTTCTCTGATCAACTAATTTTACAGAAGAAATTACCAGTGAGATATTATGGTATACTTTTAAAGCTTATATCGGCGGTCAAGTTATTTCATACTCTGCTGGACTGAAGAAAGACAAACTAATAATGAATTACGTACTAATTAATTAATGATAAGATTAAACAAATCGATAAAAATACTCTGATGTTCCTAGATTGGAGCTCCATAAAATGAGAACTGAACTTCAATTACAACACAGTTTATTATTAACACCTCCAAATGAAAATCAATTACTCAAAACCAGAAGTTATTTTTATATACATGGTGATAAATCTGGTAAATTGTTGGCCAAGCAACTGAAAGCTGCTTCAACTAAACGTCAGATTATTAAAGTTCGTAAACGAGATGGTAACTACACGGTAGACCATGATCAAATGAATAAATCTTTTCAAGAATTTTATGCTTCTTTATATCAATCAGGATCTCCTGAGGATTCTACATCAATGCACGAATTTTTGAGGAATTTGAAGACTCCGAAATTATCACTTAATGAACGTTTATTATTAAATGCACCAATTTTGGAGGAAGAAATAAAGGAAGTAATTTCTTCAATGAATTCGGGTAAAACACCCGGTCCTGATGGGTATACATTTGAATTTTTTAAATCCTGTTCTGACTTTCTCTCTCCCTGGTTGGGTAAATTTTTTAAAGACGTCCTATCAATGGGTAAATTACCACAATCTTTTTATGAAGTAACTATTTCGTTAATTCTTAAAAAGGATAAAGATCCCACTGAATGCGCATCTTATAGACCTATTTCTTTATTGAATGTGAATTCTATTTTTTTCCAAAATATTGGCATCTAGACTGGAAAAACTACTTCTAAAAATTATTCCTGACGACCAGACAGGATTCATTAAGGAATCGTTATTTGCATTTTAATATTAGGAGATTAATGAATATTATATATAACCTTTTATTTGTAATTCAAGAATGTGTCATTTCGTTAGATGCTGAGAAGGCGTTTGATAGAGTCAAACGGGAATATTTATTTAACACGTTTGAGAAATTTTATTTTAGTTCAAATTTGTTATCCACGATCATATTGATTTACCACACACCTATGGCTTCAATACTTACTAATAATCAGAGATCTCCCTTGTTCAGGCTTTTTCGAGGCACTAGACTCATTTGCTCTCTGAGACCTTTATTATTTAATATTGCTTTGGAAACTTTGGCAATTGTCATTCGGGATTCTTCTAACATATTTGGAATTATTCGTGGAAAGGGGACTCATAAGATATTTAATGCAGATGACCCTCACTTTATATCTCTAACCCCGAGGAATCTATCCCTGCAGGATTATCAGTACTTGCTTAGTTTAGTGCTTTCTCTGGTTATAGATTAAATCTTAACAAGAGTGAACATTTCCCATTAAACATACAAGTCACAATTTATAGGCAAGTACCATTTAGATCAGTGACTGATTATATTTTCGTACCTGGGTGTGAAAATTACCAAGAAACACAAGGACTTATTTAAAGTTAACATTTTACCTCTAATTAATTACCTTAAACAATTGTTTACTAAATGGTCCCCATTCACTTTATCATTGATTGGCCGAATTAATACGGTTAAGATACATATTTTACCAAAATTGTTCTGTCTATTTCAGGCGATTCCAACCTTTACTTCGAAATCCCTTTTCGACACTATTGATTCCAAAATTCTTTCATATATATGGCAGAATAAAAGCCCAAAGTTATGTAAGAAATATTTACAAAGATTAAAAAAGGATGGTGGAATGGCTTTGCCTAATTTTAGATTTTACTATTGGACTATTAATATTAGATACATAATTTTCTGGGCACAAGGTTTAGATGCAACTCGTTGTCCCTGTTGGATATACCTTGAGTGTGAATCAGTGCAGGATTTTCATTAATTTATATTTTAGGAGCTTCATTCCCTTTTGCACTTACTAAATTGAGTAAACAAGTGACTAATCCAATAGTTAAGCATACAATACGGATATGGTTTCAATTTCGTAAATTCTTTGGATTGAATAAATTTAATTTATCAAGTCCTATTCAATCTAATTTTTTTCTTTCAACCATCGAGAAGTGACTCTGCTTTTTCCTTATGGCAAATGAAGGGTTTAACATGTTTTAGAGATTTATTCATTGATAACTTTTTTTAATCCTTTGAACAGTTGTCCAATAAACACAATCTGCCTAGATCACATTTTTTCCGATACTTACAGATCAGAATTTTTTTTAAAGTTACTTTAACTTCTTTTCCGACACCATGAAAAATTGAAATTACGGAAAAAAAGGTTTTAATGCTTATCAGAAGGGCCTGATAGCAATAATTTATGATTGGATTATGAAAATACGTTCAGAGCAATTTGATAAAATTAAGAATGAATGGGAAAGAGAACTTCAGATACTTTTGCCTACAGATACATGGAAGAAAATTCTTCAATTAGTTAATACATCTTCAATGTGTGCTCGACACTCTTTGATACAGTTTAAGGTGGGTCACAGGACTCGTATCTCCAAGGACAAGTTAGCCTGTTTTTATCATCATATAAATCCTATATGTAACAGATGTAATTCTGAGGTGGCTTCCCTGACACATATGTTTTGGTCTTGTCCCCTTTTGGAAAAATATTGGAAAGATATTTTTCTTTCTTTTCTTTTTCAATCTTTTTATTAGTTTTCAAATTAATACAGATTAATATATATGAATGTTTATACATGTAATGCAAAGAGATCAGGAGAACAATCATGACATGGATAATCATAAAAAACAATAAAGTGTAAAAGTCTGTAGATCCAGCGACCTGTTAGTGAATGAATATAACATAAAAGAAAAAGATTTATTATAAAATATAAAACAAAGAAAAAAATCCCCAAAACAATAAGAACAATTACAAACAATATGTCAAACCAAACTAAGCTAAAAAAAAAACAGAAAAAAACTGGACAAGAGGGTATAGTAGCTTTTTAAAAAATTCTAATTTGCAAATATTGAAAAAAGTGTGATCCAGGCAAATTGTATTTGTTAGACAATTGTTCAAAAGATGAAAAACAGTTATCAATGAATAAATCACGAAAACATACTATTCCCTTCCTTTTCTATATAGAAAAAGCTGAGTCAACAATGGATGGATAAAAGAAAAAAATAGATTGAATGGGACCTGATAGATTAAATTTATTCAATCCAAAAAAATACGAAATTGAAACCATATTCGTATTGTATGTTTAACAATTGGGTTAGTCATATGTTTGATATTTTTAACATTATCTCATTTGTATTGAACATTCATTCACAACCTCATCCTATTACTGCAATTTTTGGGTTACCAATGCTGGAATCTTGCCATTTGTCTGCTTCTGCTTGTCGTATGATCGCCTTTGTCACATTAATGGCCAAGCGATCCATTTTGTTCAAATGGAAGGATCCATCACTTTTCAGTGGTTTTCTCAAACTATAGCATGTTTAAACTTAGAAAAAATAGGAATGGTACTGTTGATACTTCGCTTAAATTTGAGGAAGTTTGGAGTCCATTTCTTCAATATTCTCATAAGATATAAACTGACCTTTTTCAGATCCCTCTCAATACCACTTGAATGCAGAGGAGCGTTGACGACATGGTAATGTTTCTTTTTTTTAATTGAAGAAATATCAGTACACTTCTTTTAAGTTTTTGTTTTTGTTTTGTTGGTTTATTATCAATTTTGTTTTGATTTGGGGGTTCCTTTCATATAATTCAATTTCATTTCTTTTCAATCTTTCCTTTTGTATTTGTTCACTTAATAAAAGAGCGGGAAGTATAGATTACTTTTCTTTACTCCTTGTGATTATATATATATTAACTGTTATGATTGCTCTCCTGATCTCTTAGCACTGTATATATAATTACTAATGTTATATATATTATTTTGTACTAATTTGAAAATTAATAAAAAGTTCGAAAACGAAAGCAGGTGAGAAGCGGTGGTTCCGTCGTCCGCTTAAGATGCCTACCGAGTGAACAATTCACCACGTGTCTTATTTCATTAAATTAAAGGCCTCACTTACTGAGCTTTAGTGAAGGGAGTGATATGCGGACAATATGCGGAATCATCTAGGCTTCTGATCCGAATTATTGCTCGGTTGCACGTAAGAGCTGATCATTACCTAGTGAAACTAGGGTAGTGCGAGTTGGAGACCCGATCACTTCTCCTGATTTTTAAGCAGAAAATTTGTGTAAGTTTGGGTGATTCAGCCCAGCTTCTCCATCTCTCTATTACTCACTGAGCCAGCGTCATTGTATTTCGGCCAGCACAACTTGGCTGAACCCCCAGTTCGGAAAATTACGCAGCCACACTCTAAATTAGCGTGAAGGTGGGGTGGGTACCCGGCTGAACACTTTGATTCAACCATTTCTCTTCTCTCCTCTTCCATCGTGTAGGAGCCTGAGGGTATGTACGCTAGACTTAAGAACAACTTCTATCCCACTGTGATAAGACTATTGAACAGTTCCCTTATACAATGAGATGGACTCTGAGCTCCCGATCTACCTTATTGTGACCTTTCACCTTATTGAACTGCACTTTCTCTGCAGCTGTGACACTTTACTCTGTACTGTTATTTTTACCTGTACTACATCAATGCACTCTGTACTAACTCAATGTAACTGCACTGTGTAATGAATTGACCGGGACGATCGGTTTGTAAGACAAGCTTTTCACTGTACCTCGGTACAAGTGACAATAATAAACCAATACCAATAACAATGTAGTTCCCTGGAGGAAGATGGAGGGAGTGGGATGCTACCAGCTTCTGAAGATTGAAATGAATGTCATTCGCAACAAAAAAAAAATCGGTCGACCGTTTGCCGTAGACAATTCTGTGGCTGCATACATATCAACAGACAAGCGGCGGTAGTGAGAAGAATGTGAATTACATGAACTGCAATGCAGTTCGCAATGCTTTACCGAATGAATAAAAGTCGTCGTGGACTTGTCAGCAAATACATATAAACGCCATTCAAGACGATGGTCACCTTGGACTCACCAGAACAACACATTACACCCTCCTCAACCAAAGCACAGTCAGTGGGGACTTCCAGGATTATTAACTGGAAAACGTAAACGATTGTCCACTCATCAGTCACCTTAAAAGGACCCCGTAACCTCTGCATCTCACCTGCCCGTTGATCGCATATTTTGACAGATAACTACCTGGAACCGCAAAAAGGGTAAGGATGGGACAGTAGCTCGGCTGTATAGTCCGGGTAAATAATAAATATGATCATGCAATGATAGCAAACGTTCATTCGATAAAATATCATCAGCAAAGATGAACACACTCTTCCCCATCGCCGTAAGATCACAGTCTACTGTTTCCCGGTCCCGACCCATTCCTGTAACATCTCACTCCACTGTTCCAGGATTCGAGTCGGTGACTAGAACTTTACACTCGACTATTCACAGATTCCGAACCATTCATGTGACACCCGCTTTATTGTTCGCAGCTTCCCAATTATCTTCTTCCTCTGTGGAGCTGCTACGCTTTCGATGCCGGAAGGGCTGCTCCCACTGACACTGTGATACCTCATCGAAATAAACCCGTTTTAACAGAAATGGGAACCCCCTGGTGAAACAACCGGTCGCCTTGTAGACTGACGTTAATTAAACTCACTGAACAGACATTTACTCTTAAAACCATTGTGTCTGAACGGAAGGAGGGTCAGGGAAATTGAGCTCGCTGCCGCCTTCATTACCGTATTGAACCTGTGTTCCCATGTTTAGAGAACTGGATTTGGACCTCTGGGTCTTTCTGTCTATCAACATACCTCACTGACCTTCCCATTTTATGTGATTGTCTTACCCCCATTTAACTTCACAAAATGCATCATCTCAAGTTGTTGGGATTACATTGCGTCTGCCGAATGCTCCTCTCAACTTTCCACCAGCCTTAGGCAACGTTCCTCGCCATCGAGATGACCACCAATTTTCGTGCCGGACGCAGACTTATCATTCTTCCCACATTCACATCCAAGTCATTACTATCAATCACAAACATCAGACACCCTAACACCTATTTCTCCGTAAACAAGTAGTCACAGAACTCTCATCATAAGTAACAAAAAAACACCACTCCTGTCTGCCTCCGATCACCAAGACTATTCTGGATCCTGGTCGCCAGCTCGTCTTGGATCCCAGGTGTCTTAACGTTCTGGACAAGCCTACCAAGTGGGATTGTCAGATGCCTCACTGAAATCCACAAAGATAATACCTACCACCCGGCCTTCGACTATTTCCTTTGTTTCCTCTTCAAAACAAAACTGAAGTCAGTGAAACAGGATTTCCCCCGCGCGAAATGCTGCAAGCGACTTTTTCATTGTACCTGTGCACCCATGTTCTTGTGAATAAGACAATAAATTCGATTTGAGTATATTCCAAAACAGTCACTGCCATTACAAATGCCCCGAATACCATCGTCAGAATTCTGTTCGATAATTTCCCTCCCACTGAAGTAAGTCTCACCGGCCTCCAGTGAACAGGTTTATTCCCACTGCCATTCTTATAGGAACAACAAAAGCTACCTGGCAGATTTCTGGTATCTCGCCTCCGGCTAACGAGCAAGAACATGTCCATATCAGGCCCTCATCCACCTTTGCCCTCGTTTGTCAGTGTGTTCTGGGAAAGATTATCCGGTCCTGCGGATTTATCAATCCTCATGCGTTCCAGGATATCTGACACATCCCCCTTTTTGCAGTTCCCAGGGAAAAATACAAACTGGTTAATCAACAAAACATAATTCTACCTACACGCGACTCTTTTTTATTTCTATCTGAAAAAAATAACCTTTCAGTTTCATGTGGGAGTGAGAAGACCGCAGCAATACCGGGTGGCATTAGTCCATTATACTGGGCGATGGAAATGCTCTGGACCCAGAAGTCACTGGTCCAAAGCAAGGGGTCGATCGTTCAAGAGAGATGAGAAAATTTGTCTTCAGCCAGAGGGTGATAGCAGAGAATGCTTTGACATTTCAAGCCGGGGAAGTTGTGAAGGCTAAGTTGCTGGAAGTAGTCAAGAAAGATTAACGCGAAAGAGAACATAAACACTACAACATAGTAACAGGCCCTTCGGCCATCCATGTGCGTGCCGACTATGATGCAAATTTAAACTAATCCTACCTGCCTGCACATGATCTATATCCTGTTAATCTGCCTGTCTAAACGTATCCAAAATGTAGCTCTTGTATATGCTTTACCGCTCCCCCTGACAACGAATTCCTGGCACCGACCACTCTCTGTGTAAAAACGACTGACTTACCAGCTAAATCTCCTTTAAACTTCACCATATGATAAAGCTTCGCCATCTAGTCTTTCACATCTCAACCCTGGGAAAATGAATCTAACCATCTGTACCATCTTTGCCCTATCATAATTTTATAAACTTCTATCCCGTCGCCCCTCAGCCTCCTTCTCTCCAGAGAAAATAACCCATGTTTGTCCAACCTCTCGTTGTAGCTAATCCAGGCAAATCTTGCCGAACCTCTTCTGCACCCTCTCTAAAGCCTCCACATGTGGCGACCAGACTGCCCACAAGTACTGCAAATGTGCCCTGACCAAATCTCCATACAACTGCAACATGACCTTTCATACTTTATACTCAGTGGCCCGAATCGATGAAGCAAGGATCCCGTATGATTTATGTGCCATCCCCTTTACTTCAGTGGCCAGTTTCATGGATTTATGGACATCCACGCTGTGCATCAATGCTTATCAGTGTCCTGTATTTTACTGCGTGTTTGCGTCTTACATTGACCTCCTAAAGTACACCAACACACAGATATCCGGATTAAACTCCCTGCCTATTTCTCTGCCTATATTTCCAACTGCTTTATATCCTCATGCATCCTTTGACAACCTTCATCGGTATCCACAACTCAGTCAATTGTGTCCTGTGCAAATGAACGTAATCGAACCACCTATATTTTCGTTCAAAGCATTTCCTATGCATCGCAAACAACGGAGGTACCAGCGCTGATCATTACAGATCATCACTGGTCACAGACCTCCATTCAGAATAACACGCCTCCACTGACTGCACGCCGGTCTTCTGTGGCCAAGCTAGTTTTGAATCTATTCTCCCGGTTCCCCATGGATCCCATGTGCCACAATCTTTCTGGATCAGCCCTCCAATGAGGAGGAAACTTTTTGACAGTTTTACTAAAATTCATGTGTACAACATCTTCTGCCGACCCTCATCAATCATCTTCGGCAACTTCTCAGAAAGCTCAATCAAGTTTATAAGACAGAACCTCTCCCGCTCAAAGCCAAGGGGACACTTCCTCAGAAGCCATTTTTTTCCGATAACCGTAGATCCTGTACCAAGAAACTTCTCCGATAATTTCCCTACCACTGATCTCATGTTCCTCAGCCTATAATTCCTCAGGTTGTCGCTATTAGCCTAATGAAAAAAGGGCAATACATATTTCTTTGTTACTTGGACTTGAAGCCTTAAAGAGAGAACGGACTAGGCTGGGAGTGTTTTATCTGCAACAAAAAAGGTGGTGGGATGAAATAGAACATTGAACAGTGCAGACAACACATGGAGAGCTCATGCGTACCGCCATGTCTGTGCCGAACATTATTCCAAGTGAAACCAATCACTTCTGCCTGCACGTGGTCCGAATCCCTCAATACCATGCACATTCAGGGATCTACGTAAAAACCTCCTAAACGCTCTGATCACATTTGTTTGAAACACTACCACTGTCAGGGCGCGCCAGGCACCTGTCACTCTGGTTAAAACAAATACCGCGCACATCTCCTTTATTTGTCCCTCTCACCTTGGAAGCTCTGCCCTCCTAGTATTTGACATCTCCATACTGGGGAGAGTATTTTGACTGTTTATGGTATCTATGCCTCTCACAGTATTACAGAATTCCATCAGGTATTGCAGACCAAGACCATGCTGATAGTTATAAACTCACAAGGATCATAGATTAGCACAGTCTTGTTTCCAGGACTATGGATCATAAAACTCGGGGGAATGGGGTAAAGGTGATGGGATACTTTCCTTTGTTTTTTCAAAGAAGGCAACTTCCACAGCAGTCAAGAAGCTCCACGCCACATAGGACACGTGATAGGAAACACATAGACATCACCTTCAAAAGCCAACCAATCCACCGGATGGAACGACAGGAACAGCAAAAGCATAGCAACCCCACCACCTAGAAATTGCCCTCTGAACAATTCACCATTTTAAAATGGAAATATATTGATGAAGGTAGGGCTGTGGATGTAGTGTAACAAGGCGCTTGACAGGGTTCACCATGGTAGGCTCATTCATAAATTCATGAGACATGGGATCCATGGGGACTTGGCTGCCTGGATTCGGAATTTGCTTGCCCACAGAAGGCAAAGGGGGGTAGTGGATGGAGTGTGTTGTGCCTAGGAGGTCTGTGACTCAGGTTTTCAGCAGGGATCTGTATTGAGACCCCTGGTCTTTGTGATATTTATGAATGACTTGGATGAGGAAGTGGAGAGGGTGTGTCATTAAGTTAGCGGATGACGCGAAGGTTAGAGGTGTTGTGGATAGTGTAGTAGATTGTCATAGGTTACAGCTGATGTAGACCAGATGCGGAGATTGGGCAGATAAGTGGCAGATGGAATTCAATCCGGAAAAATGTGGAGTGATACACATTGGAATTAAGAACTTGAAAGCGGAATACAACTTTAACGGCAGGATTCATAGCAGTGTGGAGGAACAGAGGGGTCTTGGTGTCCAAGTCCATTGATCCATCAAATTTGCGGAGAAATTTCATAGGGTGGTTCATAAGTCGGGGTATTGAGTCTAGGAGCCCCGAGGTAATGTTGCAGCTCCATAGCACTCTGGTTGGACCACACTTGGAGTATTGTGTCCAGTTCTGGTCACCGCATTATAAGAAGGATGTGGAAACTTCAGGGAGGGTGCAGAGGAGATTTACAAGCTTGCTTGCCTGGATTAGAGAACATGTTTTACGAGGAAAGGTTGAGTGAACTTAGGCTTTTCTCTTTGGAGTGAAGCAGGATGAGAGGTAATTCGATAGAGGTGTATAAGATTATAAGATAGAGTGGACAACCAGCACCTTTTTCCCCAGAGCCGTAATGTCTAATAGCAGAGGACATCCTTTTAAGGTCAGAGGAGGAGTGTTTTGGGGGAGATGCCAGAGGTAGTTTTTTTACAGGGTTCCTGGAACCCACTGCCATGGGGCTGGTGGAGGCTGTTACAAAAGGGCCATTTAAAAGACTCTTAGATAGGAACATGGATGTGAGAGAAAATGAGGTTTGTGGGCTGTGAAGGCGGGAAAGATTAGAATGATCATAGAGAAGGACAATATGGGTCGGCACAACATCGTGGGCCGAAGGGCCGGTAGTGTTCTATGTTCTAAGACTGTTAATTAGCTAATGCCAGGATAATAAAGGCCGATGAGCCTCCCATTAGGAATATGAAGATCAGTAGAAAAAATGTCGAAGCGATGTATTGTAATGGTCGAACTTTCTGCTCGAGACCCTTCCTCTGCACTGATTAATGGAGTCAGTGTGTTCAGTGTGAGGGACAGCCTGTCTCACAAATCTGTTTGATTATTTCGAGGAGCTAACTAAGAACATTGATGAACGCAAGGCTAGAGAGTAATACACATTGACTTTCAGAAGGCAATTCATAAGGGCCAAGTTGGTGGACTGGTCCAGAAATTTAAATGTTCTGGGATCCGATATGTGCTGGCAAACTGGATCTAAAATTTGTGTGTCGAGAAGAGGTAGAGTGTAGTATTGGACGGTAGATTTTCTGAAATTAAGTGTTTAACCATCCGGTTCATGCCGTCTTCTCGCAGCTGCCATCAGACAGGAGGTACAAAAGCTTGACGTCCCACACCACCAGGTTCATGAACAAGTAATTCCCTTCAGCTGTTCTGTTATTTTTCTAACAGGCACAAACCTAATCATTAGAGCTCAGCAATGTTATGACTACTTTGATCACTTTGCATTAAAATGTACTTTTTGTTTTAATTGCGTACTTTCTTGACAAAATTGTTTGTGATTCATGTTTGATTTATGTTTTTCTTGTGAATGCTGCTCAGATGATGCTATATGTTTGTGCTGTTGCTGCAAGTAAGATTTACATTGCACATGTACTATTGCATAAGACAATAAACTTGACTTTGACACTGAACCAATGGTGTTCGGCATGGATCGCAGCCAGAAGCTTTGATTTCTCTGACATATATCTGACGTAGTTAGAATCAGGCTGTCGGTTGAAATAAGTAATTTCATGACGACAGGAAAATTGGCGAGTCGCAGATAGAGAAGGAGGTTGTCTGTAGATACAAATGGAGGCAGCTCAGCTGGAAAGTTAGATCAGTAGAAGCAATTAAAGTGAAGGTAGATACGTCTTTGAAATGTTGGGATTATGAGGATCTGTCACAGTAGAATTGGAGCCTGGGGTAGATTCGCCATGATAGAATGCCAGAGCGGTTTGAGGGGCAAGGTTGCTATTTATGTTTCTGTTCTGTTCCAGATTCGGCTTCATCGCATTTGAATGTTGTAGATGGAGGATCTTCAACGCCGGTTGACGCGAAGGAAATAATATGGATGTCAATATCAATCCCGACAGAGCGTCTCTGACTGTGTGCACTGTGGATGGAGCGGCCAAACACCCGGCAAAGTAAAGGAACCGTGAAATGGGGATTACCTGCGCGAATTCCTGGCCCTGGTCACAGAGAAAAGCAATTCATTGCCCGCGTGCAGGCTCGCTGGAGTGTCAGTTCTGTGTACGATGGGATGAAACGCCTTGGGTGGGAACATACGTTACAACTGGCATCAGTTCCGGAAATGGCCATCGATGGAATAATCCTGGCGGGAGTGACACATGGATGATTATGCGGGGAATGTTAAGAACTGGAGCCCGGATTGGAGACATTGAGGCCGTTCTGGGTGTCGCTCACGGCTGGGCTTTATTAATTAACGGAAGCACTGAGGTAACAGGATATTTCACCGCGCTCTTCACTTGCTCCCTGAACTTAGACTGAGTTGCCGCGTAAATAAACGTGCTCGTGCAGCAGATGATATTACTCAACAAATACCCGATTTCATGGAAGATAATTTCAGAATCATTCCGATCGATACCTCTTCCTGTGATCTGATAATAGACGAATTCTAGAACATACGTCAGCCACAGGAGAATGAAGCTGCCGTAGAGGGTGAAGAGTAAAACCACCGACTTCCTCCTGCTCTCCATCTCTGGGTCACTGCTGTTCTCCCCCATGTTATGACCCCTCAGTCCTTTCCGGACCCGACTGGCCACTAAAATGTGCCTGACTGTCAGAGCGTTGAGCAACAGAATGACAGCGGAAGGGATGAACGGAGTTAAAACTTTATCGAACCAGTCAAATCCCACCCACACAAGGTCAGTGTAATAACTGTCCATCAGTACACAGAGCCACGGGATATTATCGATTTTCCATCTTGGTTTATACGCAAAGTAGAATGGAATATTTTTACAGAACAAGCAGAACACCAGTTGTTGTCAAAACCGCAGGGGCCGTTTCCCCGGTGCAATATTTTGTTTTCAGCTTCTGACAACAGATGGCGACAAAACGATCAACGGTGAAAGTGACCGTGAACCACACAGAGCAATTTGCGGCGGCATACGTCAGTGCATAGATAGTCCTGAACACAGGGGTGATGTCCAGAAGAGTCACCGGAAAGTAATGATAATTCATCCGGTACAAAATGACTATAATGATAATGACCAGTAGATCCGCCGCTGCCATGGCCACCAGGTAGAGAGTGGTGCAGGTGGAGAGGCCGCACCTTTCCGCGGGACAGGATCACAATCGCCACGAAATTCACTGGAGAAAGTGAAGGGAATAGACACTTGACATTGCTGAACACATTCATTTTTCCCGGTATCATTTGACTTTCAGCTGTGAATTTTGGTCTTGGGAGGGTATTTAGGTGCCAGATTAACAATGACAGACAGGGATACAACTGTGTGCCGAAAACTAACGGCTTCAGATCTGACATGGTTAGCAGATAGGTGGGGTAATCAGGGCGAAATGGAGCAGCCATCCGCTACAATAGGCGGAATGATCCTTTCAATATTTCATCCTGCGTACAGTTTCTGAAAGGGCTAGTTTTACAAACTTAACCATGAGCTGTGGTGTTTATCCAGGGCTCAGGAATGATGGGACAGAGGACAGTTTGACAGGGAAGGCAGGAACAACTCAGTATCTGGCCACAGAGTGATTCCGTTAATTCACTTTTTCCACAGTGATTTCAGTTCGATACCAACACGCGCCAGTAGATCCGCGGCTACCTGTTCAGCCGATTGGAACCAATTATTGACGGAGGGCAGTGGAATCTGACTGTGAGAGTCTCCACAGTGAGACGTGTCCACAGGACCAGGTGTTCACTCTGAGAAATAACACAGATGTAGTGATCTTTGCAATGTAAATGCACAACCTCCCCCTTTCCCCACGGTTATTCTTTGCAGGAGAGCTGCTTGTTACGACCGCTGATCCCGTCGCTGTCTGTAAGGAGTTTGTACGTTCTCCCGTGTCTGCGTGGGTTTCCGCCGGGTAGTCCGGTTTCCTCCCACATACTAAAGACGTACGGGTAGGTTAATTTGGGTTTTAAAATGGGCGGCGCGGACTCGTCGGGCCGGAAAGGCCTGTTACCACACTGTAAATAAAATAAAAAAAACACATTCTGGTCGATATCGTGGAGATTATATATATATATATCTGTTTATTTTAGCTGTCCGAAGGTGAGAACAATGCAGTGTTAATTTGAGATATTTGCCTAATAAAATGTTACTACTGATTTTCTCAGATAAAAGTAATCTGTTGGGAAGATAATAACATGGTCAGAGACGGTTAACGTACGGAGTTACAAACCTAGAATTGCTCTTCTCACTTACCAGGAACACCAATGACGGCGGTGATCACGTAGAATATTTTCTCTGCATTGTAATATCTATCCAGCATTTTCCTCTTGTCAGGTAATATTCCGGAATAAAACTTTAAGGCAGAACATTCCCGGTGTGTTTATACTGTGTAGATTTCCGCGGGGAGGTTTCAACAGAGTTAAAAATAGAACATTTAAGATTATTAACAAATGCATTACGTCAGCCAAGTGAAGTCCCGGCTGTGACAAATTGGTTTACTTCAGGCAGCTGATTGAAAGACTCAAAACACTGAAAATTCTGGCGTTACTGAGGGAATCAATTTGGGTGCGGCATTCATCCAGAAAAGGGGATGCTCTTTCAACACCACCAGACCCAATCTGCTTCAAGACAATTCCAAATAACAGGGACACTACCAAGGCTTCTGGCTCCCTAGATTTAAGATGGGTTGTGCGACTTTTGTCCATCGCTTGAAGAATTAGTTTAATAGTCTGAGAGTAGAATGATCCCTCCACTCTACTTCGCCGTCTAGTCTGAATGCGGCTCATCTGACTGTATCCTCAACTCCCGTTAACCGCAGTAGCCATTCACACCTTGCTTCCCGTGGAGGTTAAGTTTGACCAAAGGCAACACAACTCCCTTCTGTTATTAGCTTTGAGAAGGTACTTTCAAAAGTCTTCCACGTTTTGAGAAATAAGAACACTACCGCCTTATATTCGTCTCAAATATACAGGTTTAATTTTCCAGAATTTCAGATTTTTTCGCACAGGGAAACATTCTCTTCATATTCACCCTGCCAATAATCTTCAAGGGTCGATTTCAAGGATCCGCCTCATACTCCAAAGGTTTGAAGCCCAATCCGTCCAATCTTATGTCACATGACAAACCTCTCGAATCAGGAGTTTGTCTGGTAAACTTCAACTTAATTACTTCCAACATATTCGCATCCTTCTTCAAAACAGGGGATCAATGCTGCTCCCACTGTACTGGATGCCGTCTCCTAAATGCTCCATATAACTGAGGTATGAACTCACTTTTTCTTTTTGTGTTCCATTCCCTTCTCAATCCCCGATAACATTTTGTTATATCTCATAATTAATTAGAGTATCTGCAGACCAACCGATTGTAAAAATTACTGGATCATCTTGATCGCCCTGCATTTTAGAATTCACTATTAAAGTAAAATACTTTTTCATGTTTCTTGTCAAAACGGACAATTTGATATTTCACGATATTGCATCCAATCTGCCCAATCTTTACAAAATGATGTTTTTTCTCTGTCGTGTACCTTATAGTTATAACGTCCTCTTCATGATTTACTTTCCGAAATATCTTTGTGTTATCAACAGATTACTTTTCCGCCTTCATCCAATACAGTTACATTATCTGTAAAATAATAGCTGAGATCACATCACTGATCCTCGTGGACACAACAATCGCTACACCTTGAAAACCGGGCAAAAAGAGATCTTTAAATCTCTCTCTATCTCTCTATTTCTGTCTCTCTCTCATCTCTCTCTCTCTCTCTCTCTCTCTCACTCTCTCTCTCTCTATCTCTCTGTTGAGTTTCTTTCAGTTAGACGGTCTTTTGTTCTCGTCAATATTTTGCTTACTACACCATCGTCATTTATTTTCCAGATGGGGCACATGGTTGACTGGTGCAGCAGTCAGAGCTGATTGATGCCTTCCCCAACAGTAAGGGGCACCAGCCTACATTGGTGGATCGGCGGTAGGGGAGAGACAACAGCTTTAAATTCCCGGACGTTAACATATCGGATGTCCAGTTCTGGGCGCAACACATAGATACAATCTTAAGGAAAGTGCGCCGGCGTCTTTACAATCTTAGAAGGTTGAAGGAGGTTCGGCTTGTGTTCCAACACTAACAAACTTCTAAAGCTCTACTGCTGAAAGTGCCCTTACGGGTTGCATCATGTACGGAAATTCCAATGCGCAGGAACGTAAGAAGTTACAGAAAGCAGTGGAATCTGCGCAGTACATCACGTGTAGAACCCTGTACAGCTTTGGTAGTATCTCCAGGAGTCGTTGCCTCAAGAAGCGAAAATCTATCCTCAAAGATCCCCACCATCCAACCATGCCATCTTTTCGCAGCTACCATCAGACAGGAGGTATACAAGTCTGAAGTCCCACACCATCAGATGCAAGAACAGATATTTCTCTTCAACCATTCGTTTCTGGAACCAACGGTAAAACCCTGAACACTACAGTTCATCAGCACTATGATCACTTTGAACTAAAATGGACTTTATTTTCTTTTTTCAAATTTGTTCTTTCTTGTAAAAAATAATTTATGTTTTTGTTGCGAATGCTGCTTTTGTGATGCTATATGCCTCTGATGCTGCTGAATGTAAGTTTTTCATTGCATTGTGCATACATTTACCTGTATGTATGACAATAAACTGGACGACTTGAATAAGTTTTGAGGTGGAGTTTTCTCAAATGCATAAATCTAAGTATAAAGTCCCCACTAGTTACCCTTCATTCACAGTTGTTACTTCAAAGAATCGCAAGGGATTAGTCAAGCGTGTTTCCTCTGTCACCAAGCTTCCAAGATACTCATTTTAACATTCTTTTCTTCTTTTTATATTTAATTTCTTTTTTATGGTAATTTTAGAAATAGTTTCTATCATTTTCCTAATATCGGATTTTCAAGCAACCGGTCGTTTTTTCTGTAGAGGAATTAAATAGATACCTTCCACTCTCTTGTCCAGAGAGATGGAGGTGCAGTACAATGAAAACTTTAACATGTACTTGACATCCGCTGGGCTTAGTCTGGACACACACACTGGTAGACTACAGAAGTAGCTTTACTCTGCCAAAAGCATGCGTTGGGCCAGGTCCAGATATGTCTGATCATATAGAGCAGTGAAACTTTACTGTGAGAAGCAGCAGTTAGGTGTGATTGAGGGGAGGGGGGCAGGAATCTAATGACCAGGGTGAGCTACACTATCGGAAATCAGGATGTGAAACAGTTGTAGAGAAGTCTGTTGCTAAAATATGTGGTTTCGTTTTATCGCTTCCATTTGTTCGCCTTTATCTGGAAGGATCCAATGGGGCAGTAAACGGGCAACTTTACACAGCAGGTAACAGATGTTGTGTCTGATCGTACGTTGTAGAATTGTACAATGTACGGCAAGGTTCCCTTTTGACCTACAGTTAGCGTCCAGCATCTGCAGTCCTTGCTTCTCTCTTTGGTCTTGACGTGTCAGACTATGCAGTGGGAAGATACTTTACGCTGTTCGTAACAGATGTTGGGTCTGTTGAAGAGAAATCTGATTGTTCATTGTGGTGGTAATCCTCACTGCGTGGTAGTAACATTTGGCCTTGTGGTCTTGGCGTTTAATGTTATAGAGCAGTGGGAACCTCACTCTGCAGGTCATAGGTATTGATGCATTTTGATGATGCCTGACGGTTCAATGGAGGACACGCTTCAAACATAAGGAGAAAGGTTTAGGAATGTTGCGAGGCAGTTTGGTGGCGCCGAGCATTGTTGGTATGGTTGTGTCGAACAACAAATATCGGTCTTACTCTGCAAGTGTCCAATTGTCCAGGCAAAGGGCAGTTTCACTTTGTAGGAAACCGATATTCGGTTATGGCTGGCATTGTCTGTGGTACAGCGGTGGGAAGCTTATTCTTTTATGTGGAAAGAGTTAGTGCATGATACTGCAGAACAGCGGAAGATTCAATCTGAATATAACAGGTGTTTAATCTGCTTGGAGCTGCCCCAAGGCGACAGGCAGTGAAAGTGATCTTCCCTTGGTACATCACGGGTATAGGGGCTGGTCTGGACTACAATTCAGGGGGACTATCACTCGCCTCAGGCTCTTTACCGGAACAGAGGACGCTGGTGTTGCAGTGCAGGACGGAGCTTCGATCCGCAGGGACCGATATTGGACGCGGTCTGGATGTAACTGACGGGTTAAAATTCACACTTTGGACACTTAGTATTTTTGTACGTGCTGGTCGTGGATCGCATAATGCCTGATTGCACATTGCAGTATCAACATCCCTGCAGAGGCATCATTCTGATGTTAACAGTCGTTTGGTCTCCCGGGAGATGTCGAATGGTTCCTGCAGTAGATAGCTCACATTTCGTGTAACTGCCGTTGGGTCTGATCGGGAGGTATCTGATGTGCAGGAGACACCCTAATGTGGGAAACAGGTGGTTGAAATCGTCTGAAGCTGTTTGATGGTACAACGAAAAAAAGCAGCCACGCTCAAAGAGTGGGCTTCCACTTTTCTTATCTTCAGTCCCGAAGAAGGGTCCCGACCCGAAACGTCGACCGCTTTCTCTTCTTCACGGATGCTGCCTGGCCTGCTGAGTTCCTCCGGCATTATCGTGCTTTTCACCATTCCCATTTTACACAATGTAACTTTACCTAACTCTGCCTCCTTAAGCAGCGCGTTCCATATCCATACCATTC